>NC_056737.1:1958115752-1958203252 GCF_019279795.1 Protopterus annectens
TATGGCAAATGTCCTGTGATTTAGGACAAAGATATCCTATATTGACTGTAGTAGTTGCATAAAACAATTATTTTGTATCTGAAACACCTAAATATTATACAAAACAGTATAAGAAACTATAATGCTACAAGAATAACCTTTTCTTTAGGCAAAACAGTGAAGTACCCTCTTTTGTACTGGCTGTGGGTATGTTTTGCCCTGCAAAATCTGACGCCACTACATAAAGGTCCTATAGGGTTGACACATTTTCAAATGCCCAAAGAGGGACATGTTCTGTAGAAATGTCAGATTTTCCAGGACAAAACATACCTACTGCTGTGCATAGTACAGACTTTTAATCATTTGCACAAATAAAAGCTTATTCTAGTAACATTTGAATTGCTTATGCTACTTCACATAACATATAGAAGTTTCATATATACAATAACTGTTTTGTGCCACTATTAAAGAAACTTAGGATATATTTCCGTCCTGTAGTCTCTGGACATTTGATATGTCTTGATTATTTTCGCAGGACACAACTGCCTAAAGAGGGACTGTTCTTTGCAAAGTGGGACAGGTGTTAACCCTACTGTCCCCCCTTGGCCAATTGAAAATGTGGCAAGCCTATAATAGGTATGAGGTAGCATAACTCAGCCGATGTGGATGTGGCTCCCGAAACCCAATTACTTGTCTGTGTTGAAGAGTCTCGGTCCCCATGTGTCAGCCAGACAGGAGCAGATTGTATGAGGAACACACAAATAATATGATTAATTCACTGGACAGGCCGCCGATTCCGTACAGTCGAATGCCATGCCGTCACCTAATGGGCAGCCATTCCCAATACTGTAGTCATGTAGTCCAATGTAATAGGCATCACATGGTAATAGTGTGGTCCTCGCTCCCACCCAGGGGTGTGAGTGTCAGATGCAAGCACCAATGTCTGTGCATTTGCAATTGTGGGAGCGAGCGGGTGTAAGCCTGTTTCGCTACCAGTATGCGAGTATTGCACAGGTAAAGCAGTGTAGAGGCTAACCGAGTTTAAGAAGCTGTAACCAGAGGTCAACAGTGAGTAACACTGCACAAACCCATGCACACATGCTCCCAACTGCTTTAATCTGCCTTACTCCCTCCATATGCGATGGCCTTGTTCTGTCCTGCAACCAAATAAACATCCTCTGCAAGGCTCGGAACCAGGACTCTGCACACACAGCTAATGTTTATTACCAATATGCCATGTCAGATATACAGACAATGGACAGTACCACAAACATATCATATAGCACAGTCATTCAACAGTATAGGAATGTATCCCATCATGTAGATGTATATGTGAGTGGTCATGTCCAGCATATAGGAACATACATATATAGAGATAGATCAGGAACATACCATGTGTCAACAAAGCATTACAAATGAATGAAACGGGAAACACCAGTGACGCATGTATTATGTAGTGGTGTTGTTCTATGTGATCTCAATACTCCCTCAGACAGACATGTGTCATTCATACATGCAAATAGTTGTACATTGGTCGTATACATCACTCTGTGCATGTAATGTACATTAACACAACAGTACCTGTCCAATCATTATGTGTGAACAGTACTCTTGCAAGGTGCTGTGCGCTACACCATCATCATGATAAAGGTACATGGGGTAACCATACAAGGACTGGTAGTGTTGTGTTTACAATGGGGTCATCCTCATCAGGTGTACCTGGGCCACTTAGTAGTGATGTGCATACCAGGATCATGCACCTGAGGGGCAGGGGTGAGGATAACAGGAGTATGTTGTGATGCATATTACAAGGGTTACATGTGTCCAGTGGCACTTGTGTGAAATGGACAGCTATGTATAGGGCAGATGTAGTCCTAGGAGCTAATTGGCCTTATGTTTCTGTAGGTGAGGGTTGGGTGTAGGGGAAGGAGTGTAGGTATGGCCATGGAGGATAGGTAAGGTAGGATCACAGACAAGACAGCATACAGGGTTGGTATATGACACATGTGGGGGGATACACCTCAGACGGGGATGGGTGTTCGGTATTCACAAGACCATGGAAACAGTGGGACGGAGGTCCCCAGCTATGGGCAGCCACCACTGCACCTAAAGTGCTGCAAAGGAGGCAGTGCTGGGGGCTGTCCAGGAGGGGCAGCATCACCCTGTAAAAGTGGCACTCCACCCTTGAGCTTGTGTCCACGTATCTGGCTTTAGAATCCCTTAGTGAGCCCCCAAAGCAGCACATCTGGGACCGCATGACAGCAGACGTGTACCTGTCTGGTCCTGCTCCCAGGGGGGACATTCTCCATCCTCAGTGGTGATACCACCAGAAGGGGGTGCATAGCCAACAGAGGCTGATGACCAATGTTGGGTACCAGATGTGGTAGTGCCCGGTGCCATGGTCAACTGAAGTGGCAGACGAGGTTCTGCTGGTACCTCCCAACCCATTCAGCCTATGGTGTTGCAGTTTAAACTCACATATGACTTGGTGAAAGACACCAGCATACAGGATTACCTACAACAGTATGCATAGATATCACCATCCACAAAACACAACAGATGGGATACATTTGCAGAGGGAGCACAACACATGTATATATACTGCATGCCATCTGTACAGTGTGTAGTAGATGTGTGACTGCAGCTATGAACAGATGCCCATTATTGCCTTGCCACCCAAGACAGTATCTGTCATATCATGATTTCATGTAACACATGTCCAGTCAGGGATGCGATGGCAGTAACACATCCCTATCATCATGTACTGTCTGCAATCCTCACACTATGCTTCTGCTGTGCACAGATGTGTGTTCAGTGTGTAACACAGGAAACAAATGGTTGCACACACTGACCAGTTCACAGATGGCCCTACAGATGGGGTCCCTCACGAACAGAGTACTGTCATGTCTGTATTAAAATATGCAGAACAGCCATTACCACACACATGTTAAACAGGCAGTAGTCTCAATGCAGCATAGCTACACTTACAAGCTCTAGTCATGTGTGGCACATCACCCTCCTGTCTTTATGCTATTTTCCACTGTGTATAATGTTTGAGGTACATCCAGATATCATCTGTGATGCTGTGTCAGAACACCACATCCAGGTACCACTCACAGCAACTGTCATGGCCAAATACCAACATGTTTTCCCTAGATAGTGTACTGTCTTTATCATGCGAATGGCTTGCTAACACCATCACAGCTGTTCCACATGCAATCAACTAGAGGAGGACAGCAATAGGTGCAGAGGCCATCACCTGATCATGTCCATCACTTACAATATACATGCTGCTGCTGAGCAGGTGTACTCCTTCACATCCACCAGGAAGTATGTGGGTGGGACAGGCAAAGTACACCTGGGAAGAGCTTGGAGACATAACCCTAAGCATCGTCTGCCACAAATCTAACAGTACAGGGATCAAACCCCTGACTTGCTACTCATTATTATTACATGTGCATGACATTACTACATGTGCCACAAAGGTGACATGTTGCTGTGCTGCAAGAACATATATGTGTGTAGGTGAGTGACATCTGCAACAGAGATATAGTAGACATACATTAGGTGTGGCACACATGGCTGTCATTGTGAATGGATATCATTGACACCACAACTACACTCTCTAATGGACACGCATTGACACTTTTTGCCAGGGCCACAAATACACAACCTAACTACTTAGTTTGCCACACTGCAGTAATCCACATGACTACATGCACCACAGGGTATATCTGGAGGTTCTATGGGCTAGGGCATGTGAAAGTGTTTGACATCTGTTGGTATGCCAACGAGGGTTATACTGGGAGTGACTGTGGTTGGGAGCATCAAAACCCACATGCTGATACAAGGTGCCAGTACTGGCATACATGTATGCATTGCATCATGGGTGTGTAATGGTTGGCTGTGCAAGATGGCTGTACAAGGCTGGGTGAGGGGTAATCCTTGGTATCGCGTCACCCAACAATGGTGTGCAGTGCAGGGGTGTAGTGTCTGCAATGTCCCACACAGATGGCTATTGCATGATCTGCCCTGACATCCTGGTTACCAATGTGTATGTCCATAGCTTTGCAATGCATGCCATGTCTGTGTTTGATAGTCCTTCACATGGACATTGCCTGGGATGTGCATGTCCCATAATACTGTACAGTGACATGTACAGGTGTACCTGGTTTGGCAGGCACATGTTGTGTACACAGCCTGTTATCTCCTGATATGCCAATACTGGCCTGGTGTGGCAAAACCTGCTTATAGTGAGCAGGTCGACCCTGCACCTGCATTGATAGTATGATACAGGTATTCCAAGGTGTCAGTGGTATGGGTCCATACAGGGCACATGCGTACAGCATTGTATGGCCTCTGTGGATCACATTTGATGGCACCGCATATGTTGCAGGCATCCAGTGTGGAACATAGTGAAGGCACAATGTCCGCATATATGTGCCCATTGTACCGCTGTACAGGGTGCCATGTCCTCTGCAGGCCACTGCATTCACACCATGCCTACTATTTGTCATCAATGTGCATAGTACTAGCAACATAGCGGGATATCCTAGGCAAGTTTGTTTGTGCATGGCACATAGGTGCGGGACATATACCGGGTACTAGTAGGGTTGCAAACTTTGTTCACTAGGCCTTTTGCCAGATGTATGGGTATGGCTTGACAACACAGTCCCATGGCTGACTGACAGCTGTACTCCTCATGAGGTGGCCAATGTGTCATAACATGGACACCATATAGGAAAACTACAAAATCCGCTCCCCAACATATCCAATGGTAAGACATTCACAGCCACCTCTACACAGGCTCTGACAGACAAACACACACTTGCCACGTCCTGTATACAAACCCCTACCTACCATATCACACTGCAACAATACGCTTCTAGGGTACGTGCTACGGCAAATACTGAGTTGCAGCACACCTACAGGTGTATACCTAGTTGGGTGACAACAGTAGGAATGACAAAGGTGGTCATGTGATTTGTACAGAGTGCATACTCTACAAAGCACTGTACTTGTCTCACACAGGCAGACACACACACACACACACACACACACACACACACACACACACACACACACACACACACACACACACACTTGGCATGTCTGGGATTAGAACACCGACCTAACTACTTTAGCACCCTACAGCATTATGCAGTTACAGAATGCACTACCGAGATTACTGGGACACAGCACTCCCAGAGGTGTATTTGTAGATGGGTGACATCATCAGCCTTGCCAAAGGTGGGTATATGAATTGTATGGAGTGTGAGCAGTCTAAAAGCATTTCTGAGTCCTCAGGCAGACAGGGACAAACACACACACACACACACACACACACACACACACACACACACACACACACACACACACACACACACACACACACACACACACACAAACACACACACACTTAGCAAGTCTGGGATTAGAACACCAACCTAACTACTTTATTACACTACAGCATTACACAGTTACAGAATATGCTGCACTCACACACACACACACACACATACTTAGCAAGTCTGGGATTAGAACACTGACCTAACTACTTTATTACACTACAGCATTACACAGTTACATGCTACCGAGGTTACTGGGACACAGCACTCCCAGAGGTGTATTTGTAGATGGGTGACATCATCAGCCTTGCCAAAGGTGGGCATATGAATTGTATGGAGTGTGAGCAGTCAAAAAGCATTTTTCAGTCCTCAGGCAGACGAGGACAAACACACACACACACACACACACACACACACACACACACACACACACACACACACACACACACTTGGCAAGTCTGGGATTAGAACACTGACCTAACTACTTTATTACACTACAGCATTACACAGTTACAGAACACGCTACCAAGATTACTGAGACACAGCACTCCCAGAGGCGTATTTGTATATGGGTGACATCATCAGCCTTGCCAAAGATGGGTATAAGAATTGTATGGAGTGCGAGCAGTCTAAAAGCATTTTAAAGTCCTCAGGCAGACGGGGACAAGCACACACATAACACACACATGCCAGTGGGGGGAACGAAGCACCTGCCTATCTACTGATCACTATTACAATACTACATAGTTATGAGTCGCGCTACACAGACTACACATTTCAAGGCTGTCATTATGACCTTCTAGGAATGTGAACATCAACAGGGATGCTGGCAGTTAAGACATACATACCTGTGAACCTGTGTGTTTAAAGTAGGAATCCATCCTGACCTGGAATATGAACATCTGTGGAATGGATAACTACTATCACTATACAGAGTTACAATGGCCATGCCCATACACAGCGGCACATAACTGACACAAGGTGTCACTGGGCATGCTCACACACTTAGTAGCACAGGGCTGTTCGGAATGCACTATGTGTCCATCTACACAAGGTTATACTGGGCATGCTCATTCACTTAGTAGCACAGGACTGTCTGGGATGCACTCTGATTCTAAACATCTAATAAAACAAAATAGCGTTGACGAGATGTGGACTACCAATTTAAATCAAAGTAAACGCTTTTTATTTTAGTAAACGTTTTCGCTTCTGCTAACGCGGAAGCTTCATCAGACAAAACAAGGAACCAGAAAAAGCGCCAATGGCTCACAAATTTAAAAGCTTATTCCAAGCAACATGATGTCATTTCCTTGACAACACACAACAACAAAGAAATAAGTGTTTTAAAATGTATATACTCACAAATAATACACATCCCAAATTTACATACAAGAAAAAGTATATTATGTTGTATTAAAAACTGTAAGGAAACTCTTAAACCTGAACAGCAATAAAATATATTCGTAAAAATAATAATAATGATATGAAAAAACTTTTAAAGCAGGCAATAAGTCCCTATTAAAATCAGAACAAATATCTATTTTATTACAAAAGCTACACTTATAAAAAGTGTTAACTATTAAATGGCCAATTCACCTCATTCGCTACCTTAAATAACTTCTATATTTTAAAATTGCAGAAATGTTACAAGCCTCGTTCAGCCCAGGGACAGAGAATGCATCTAATAGAATTTGCCACTCCAATTCTCTTGTTTCAAGAAAGAGGGACTGAGGGCCCCCTCTAATACCCATTTTAACATGATCTATGCCCATAAAATAAAAACTGTGCCCTGTGTGACTTAAGATGTGTTTCGAAAGGGCGTTATCGCCTTTCTTATTTTTTATAGCGTAATTATGTTGGTAGATACGGTCCCGTAGTCTACGGTCCGTCTTACCAACATAAAATGCTGGGCAGCAGTTACAAAAGGCAATGTAGACAACTGATTTCGTATTGCAGTTTATCTTATGTTTTATAATGTATTTCTTATCCCTAATGGTAAATGAGCCCCCAACTTTCAAGAGTTTGCACCAATTACAGGCCCCACAAATAGCTGTACCAGTATATCTAGAAAAGGGATGAAAAGATCCCCCCGTCTGTAGGAGCTCCTTTAAATTACTGCCCCCTCTTAAAGACAAAAGAGGGGTGTGTGCCCAATGTGTCTGATAAAGTAGCACTATTTTGAATAAAGTGCCAGTTCTTCCTAACAATAGAGCACATGTCTCCTACAAATCTATTGTGTGTAATGACCAAACTGGTTTTAAAATCCTGGCTAACCAAGTGACAAGCAGGTAAAGTGCCAGCCGGCACAGGGCAATTGGGACCAGGTTCTAGTAAAGAAGGTCCAGGTAAAGGCTCAATAATATCTGCAATAACCTGTTCACTGTTTTGAAGGAGAGGTTGGTAAAACCCATTGTCCCTTTTTAAAGAGATTTCTTCAATTAAGCTGTCCACCAAATCATCGGGGTATCCCCTATTGAGAAACATTTCTTTCAAGTTAGAGCATTCTTTTTCGAAGGCCGCAGCTGTACTGCACATCCGAACTGCTCTGACCAACTGCCCTTTCACAATCGACCTCTTTTGTTTCCATGGATGATTGCTAGAGAAATGCAAAAAAGCATTACAATAAGTTGGTTTCCTAAATATGTAAGACTGAAACCGGTTGTGACTAAGATCTTTGACTAACTTTACATCAAGATAGTCAATTTCGCTGGTAGAAAAGTGATAAGTAAATTTTAAAAATGTGGTGGTTTCGTTCATATAATCAATCAAATCTATAACAACTTCTTCTCCCCCTTGGATAAGAAGAAACACGTCGTCTAAGAAACGTGTGTAAAATTTGATGATATTTTTAAACCTGGGGTTGTTTAAGAGAAATATTTTCTCCCAGTAGGCAACAAACAAATTTGCAACGCTACCCCCACAGGGGGAGCCCATAGCGATCCCTCTTTTCTGAAGATAGTAATAATTGTCAAAAATGAAAAAATTTGAGGACAAAATAATGTCCAATAGAAGGGTGACGACAGCTATATCATCCTTAGGAGCATGAAGGCTTATAAGCATTAACTCGACCCATTCGACCGCCTCTTGATGTGGTATAGAGGTGTAAAGGTCGACGACATCGATGGTTAAAAAATTAAAGGACGAGTTAAATTGAATTTCATTTATGGAATTCAAAAAACTCCAAGAGTCCTTACAGATTTGGGGTATGGACCTGAGGTATTTAGAGATGATGCTGTCTAATACCCTAGCACAAGGGTGGGTAATAGAACATCTCCCGTCTACTAAGGCACGCATTGGTGGATTAAGCAGGTTTTTATGAATTTTGGGTATCCCAAACATAACTGGGACTCTAGGGAATGAGATGTTAATGAAATTGAAGGTATCAATGTCAATCTTGCCTTCAATGAACAAATCCCTAAAATACCCCTTAATCCTGTTGTATTGTCCTGTCATCTCATTCAAAGATGAAGTTTCATAGGCGGGAGAGTCCAGGACAGATAACATCCTATTGGTATAGTCGTCCTTGTCGAAAATGACCAAACCCCTACCCTTGTCGGGTTTAATTACCCTAATAGAGAGGCTACGTAAGTTTTTCAGAGCCATCCTTTGGTCAAAAGAAATGTTGCTCTGATTATCAAACCATTTAACACATTCGAAGAGTTGTCTTAAATCAAGTTCACAAGTACTCTCAAAAATATGCAAAATGGAGTGCAGAGGGGGATTAAAGGTACTCAGCAATTTCAATGTGGAACCTTCACTTGATAATTCATTGTTGAAAAAAACTTTAAGGTTTAATCTACGGACAAAACATTTTAAGTCAATCAACATTTTAGGAAGGTGTAACTTCTGATCAGGAACAAAAGAAAGGCCATAGGCCAAAAGTTCAATCAAGTCACTGTCAATGGTAGTGTTAGAGAAATTGTAAACCTTGAAATCTCCTTTAGTATTAGTCAAAATAACAGGCTTTGGAGAATCAAGTGAAATATCGCCAGTGTGACCACTGACTATCTCTATTTGTTCCTGTTCTTGTAGTATTGTTGCCGGTTGTTCTTGCGTCCTAAAAAAGGCTTCTGTTGAGCCCTATAATTAGGACGGTTATCATTATTTTCATAGTTGGCTTTAATTCTGCTACTCCTCCTTGGTTCCTGAGATGAAGGACCTTCCCCTCTGTCATCATAAGAGGAATCGCCACGATCCGAGACAGCTTCAATAGCTGTCGCATCTCTACAGTTGTCACCTTGGTTCTGATTAACAGCCAAATTATTGTTTTTATTTTTATGGAGATTAGGGTAAGCGAGACAGCTTATATAAGCTTGTCTGTCTCTAGAAAGTTTTTTTGTTTTATTGAGTTTAAGTTTAACCAGCAAAGCATCAATACTTTGAAAGATGCGATTATAGTCATATTTATATCGTAAAAAATTAATATCAGACTTAATCATTTCGTCAAGCTCACTGGTTTCAGTCAACAGGACACCAATGTGGTTGGAATAATGTTTCACCATTAATTCCAACAGTTCCAGCCCTTGTTTGTTAAAAAGGGTCGTTAGATCGTCGATAAACATAGAGTCCTGAAATAACCCAGTCGGAGCAAAGGAATTCCTCAGCCCCTTAGGTACAATTTTTTCTTGTAAACATTGTTTAAAGTAGGAAACCTCCAATTGCAGTTTCTTTATCTTTAACATTTTATAATCAAGGGATTTGAGTTTCTCAGTAATGTTGTCAATGAAGTTACCTGTAGTATCAAGACCTGGAGCCGGTGGGCCCGATGGAGCGAGGGGGCCAAAGTTAAAGGCATCGAGGTTCCCAGCCCATTCCGAAAATGTAGGCACACCAATAAGCCCGGAATTATTGTTAAAAGCATTACAATCCACATTAGGCCCAATAGAACCAGGCACTACATCCAAACGATGGCCAACGTTGTTTTGGTCATCAGGTACTGTTGGCACACCATTTCTCACAGCAGGAAGCGAGTGTTCAGCATTAATACTACCAGCCGTAGTATGCAGGCAATGAGGTTGACCTGGTGGGATGCCATCAGAGTTTCCATCAAAGGAAAATTATTAAAAGCCAGTTGGCTCGGATTAAAACTCTGTAGCCTTAGCGCTTCATTGGATTCCATTTTCTCCAGGCGCGAGTTTAAACAATCAAGCCATTGTGTAAGTGAAAGTAAAAGCGCCTCGATACTCATAGGGTCATCCGAAGAAGGAGCGTTTTCAGACCCAAATAAATTTGGTGTCCTAGGGCTCGTCACCACGCCAATAGACATACTCGTAAAAATAACACAAAAAAACGAAACAACTAATAAAACAAAATAGCGTTGACGAGATGTGGACTACCAATTTAAATCAAAGTAAACGCTCTTTATTTTAGTAAACGTTTTCGCTTCTGCTAATGCGGAAGCTTCATCAGACAAAACAAGGAACCAGAAAAAGCGCCAATGGCTCACAAATTTAAAAGCTTATTCCAAGCAACATGATGTCATTTCCTTGACAACACACAACAACAAAGAAATAAGTGTTTTAAAATGTATATACACACAAATAATACACATCCCAAATTTACATACAAGAAAAAGTATATTATGTTGTAGTAAAAACTGTAAGGAAACTCTTAAACCTGAACAGCAATAAAATATATTCGTAAAAATAATAATAATGATATGTAAAAACTTTTAAAGCAGGCAATAAGTCCCTATTAAAATCAGAACAAATATCTATTTTATTACAAAAGCTACACTTATAAAAAGTGTTAACTATTAAATGGCCAATTCACCTCATTCGCTACCTTAAATAACTTCTATATTTTAAAATTGCAGAAATGTTACAAGCCTCGTTCAGCCCAGGGACAGAGAATGCATCTAATAGGATTTGCCACTCCAATTCTCTTGTTTCTCTTGTTTTTTTTTTTTGTGTTATTTTTACGAGTGATTCTAAACATGGAAAGCCACAATGGCCATGCTGTTAATTAGCAGGAACGCTCCTCTATATATCTAACACCGATCTTTTACACAACGTCTGCTGCTGTCCATCACCTTAGATGTACCATCCTATACCAAGGACAATATTACCACTCGCAGTGATGTCTTGCTAGGAGTGGAAACTGCTTGACCAACACAATGAGCCTTGCTAGAAGTGGCAACTGCTTGACCAACACAATTAGCCAATGTCCTGCTGTAAGTACGAGGTTCTCCAGTGTTTGTCATTCTAGGATGACATGACTGACAGTAGACAGGCCTTTGACACATATCATATGCATCCATGATTAAAGGGAGTGGGGATAATACCCAAGTTGCATCCACCCATATAGTGCCATTCCAAGGCAAATGTCCTAAACACAGGATAACACCCTGACATCTAGAGGACAGCTGCACTGTATGCTTATGCTATCCAGTGCTAGATGTGTAGCATCCATAATCACAGCTGCTCACTGTAGATCCAACAATGGGGAGTACTGATATATGTGCAGTGAGGAACACCTGGCTGATGGCTCTGTAGTGCACAATAGCACTACCACCATATACCTCAGAACCAGACATTTGGGCCATAACACAGGTATGGACAACTCCAGGTGCTGCTGTCCCCACATACAATAGAGGCCACTCACATGTACTGACCTGTACCCCCAGGAAAGGCATCACAGATGAGTCATGTGCAGGACACAGTGTCACATGCTGCATTCTAGGATGTGAACCTCAGACACCACCATGCCCTCGGACCATCAACACATATCCATATATGTTGTAGGACATATAAGAGTACACCACCATGTGACCCTTGACAAGTGGACTGTACCAAGCTCTACATCAACTGCAGAGAGTACCCATGTACTGACACAATTGCATCATGTGTTATGTAATGCAATGATACCACTGTCTGTAACCAGGTCAGCTGTACACATACTAGGGGCCCTTGGTTATTTACAGCATTAGCAGATGACTGTTGCTGTAGACACCAGTACACACCCTCATGTTTGGATATGACATACATGTACCTGCCCTGGGTATGTACATGCCAGACACACACAAAATACATGTAAATAGCATAGCTGTTGCCCTTTGTGCAAACAGGTGGCTACAGCCATTACACACATGCACATGGAATGTAGGTCCATGGCTGCTGAATGCTAACAGTACATAAGGTGTGATATCAATGTTGACTGAGGTAACATTCCCTTGACAGAGGTAACATTCCCTCTGTGCCGGTCACCCATTACACTTATCATATCATACAACAGTCCATGTGCTATGTATGTCATTATACATGTCCACCAATTGCAATACCTACAAACATGCCCAAATGACAGGATTGTAGGACCTACACAGATGTACATGTAGTGGTGTGCATTCAGATACCATGTGTTTGCAGTTGCTGATGTATGCAGGTGACGTGTATCTTAGTACATCATGCAGTTGCAATCCAGCCTCAACATTGCCAACTGTATATGGTGATATGCTGAATGTATGGAAAGATGTACCTCAGGTATGGCCAGATGTGTGGAAATAACCAAGTGGTGGGGCATCTTTGCAGATGGATGTTTGTTGAGGACAGCTCACAGGTGTGTCACAAGCAGTCCTACAATAACCTGTGTAACCGGTAAGCAATGGTTTCATTAATTGAAGGACATAACACACAACTTAGACAGCGGTCAGGGTGACACTAAAGGTAAATTACTTGACACCTGTTAACAGTTAAGACATCCCATGTGCCTATATCAGCACTTTTGCCAAAGGAAGTGTCAGTACACTTTTTAACATGTGCAATACTGCTGTAGGTCTGTCATACATATCATGAGCTAGGCAGATCTTTGATTCACAGTACTGGCATGTGTGGTTGTGTGTGTGCCCATATATATCACGTATGGTGGGGAATACATCTCAGTTGTTACTCACTCTCCTGTACACATCTGTACAGACTGCAATGTAGAAAGCAGGACATAGGCAGGGGCTTGTATCTCACACATGTGAGGTATCTGTATGTGCATGACATAGGTGTATGCAATAGTGAATGCCACAGTGTGTGTATGTGTGTGTGTGTGTGTGTGTGTGTGTGTGTGTGTGTGTGTGTGTGTGTGTGTATGTGTGTGTGTGTGTGTGTATATGCATGGCTGTCTGGTCCCTGGAGTGAGGATGTATGATACCATACTGAACTGATAAGACCCCTCCCCCCATCCAGGCAATGCAATCTACTATCCATGTTGATGTCCCCGATCTTAGGCCATACTGACTAACTGTACATGTGTATTCTCTGTGGCACATCATGTAGGTGCACAGTACTGTAATGATGATTTGCACATAGGCAGGGGTCCTCACCTCAACAGTAGCAACTGTGTGTGAGTGTGTGTTACTGTATCGGTGAATCCGTGAGTGTGTGGGTGTGTTACTGTGTCACTGAATATATGTGTGTCAATACCTGAGTGTGTGGGTGCAGTTGTGTGTTGGCATCCTGTCATGGGAACGTGTATTACCACTTCCCAATGAGGCATCACACTTCCCACTGGCCTCTACCCTTGTAATCAGCTAGACTGCTCTCTTACCTCACCACTCCATGTAACTGTACCTGTGATGTCACCCAGTATGGATCTCACATCTGTAGCCACAGTAGCTTAATACACAGCTATCATGCTATTGGATCAGAGACATGGTTGGAACGTGGGACATTCTCACTGTTATGTGGCAGCTACACGGTACATGCTGATATATTCATACATACCTGTGAGTAGGCCGCATTGACATATGGGACACTAACTGCAAACACTGACATCCACCGGCATGTGCAATTAAACCTGAAGGAGGAAAGCAGAACATCATGACCAACATGCAGTTATTGTTGTTACACAAGACACATACTGTTAACAGTATGAAATGCATTGTACACCTGTAGTACATGGTATGTCTGCTGCCTGTCAACAGTACTCAACAATTGTAAACTACACTTATCTTCCTAGTCTGTTCAACCTGTGCATCAGACCATATGAGCATGTCCCTGCACCAATGGTGTGGATGTCAGGGATGTGGCAGAGGTATCATCATATGCACAGGGTGATAATGTTTACCAGAGGCCTAGGCTGCACCACTGGATGACATCATGTGTGTGGGTTAGGGCCTTTGATCTAATTGGGTGTGTGTGGATGTTATGCATGTGTGTGCTGTGGTGCCCTACATATGTTTCCAGTGTGTGCGTGTATGTATGCTCACAGTTCTGGCATGTGTCTGGCCTACACAGGGGTATTTTTGACAGCTGTGGACTGTACAGGACAGGTTTTACAGTTCACGGTGTCCGGCCATGGACATGTGACCTGTGCCTGCCAGGGGTTGCACGGGCACTACCAGGCAGAGGTGCAGATTGGGTACTGTCTGATGACACTTGTCCACTGGAACCATGTCCCTGTTAGGACCATCCAGGGCCACGTGCACGTGGCCTGCTGTGTCATGGTGTAGACAGCACAGCACCAGCTGCACTGCTGCTGCTACTGCCACTATGGGAGCGGACATGTGAGGTAGCTCATACACGTAGACCTGAAACAGGTGATGTAGCAGGCCTACGTCTATGTGCCTGATGCCTCACTCCTACCAGATGTTCCAACACAGACAGCTCATGCTCGCAGATTGTTATGCCATGGTCGAGGACTCCAACCATGTCACCCAACCATCTATCCAAAGCTTCAGCAATCTGCTGTTGAACATTTACCATTGCCTGGATGTTTAACGAACAGACAGCAGCCCTCTGAAGCCTCTGATCTTCTCTGTTGTGCCATTCAGCACATGCCTGTGCCTCCATAACAGCCTGAAACATGCGTCTGGTGACACCAGCTGCTATGCTCTGTCTTGCAGGAGCACATTGGCCAGAGGTCCTCCAACGAGCAGCACTGCCAATGTGCCTGTGTGGGGCACCACCAGTCAGTTGGCTGACATCATGGTGTGCAGGTACACCTTCCATAGCTCCCACACTTTCCTGTTCCATGCTACCACATGCCGACTGTCCTTCCTCTATGGCCACTGGTGATGGGGTATGTGCAGGCATGGGATCTGTGTGCGGAGATGAGGCGGATATAGGTGGAATGGCAACCCAATGGCACAGATTCAGCCCCTGACAACACTGCCTGTGCCTCAATCATACGTTCATCATCACTGCTAGAGTCTGTGGGGACACTAACATCAGATGGACTGCAGGAGGGCAACACACCTACATCACCTGTGAGGGCAGACAAGAACTGTACATTACAATCTATACAATAGACACACACACACACACACACACACACACACACACACACACACACACACACACACACACACACACACACACACATGCATGTGATATGACAGAAGGCATGCAACATGCATGTGATACGGCAGACGGCATTCAGCGCAGACAATAATAGTGGTAGTTATCATACATCCCTGGGTTGCACACAACAGCATGCATGTGTCATAGCAGACGGCATGCAAATTACACACTCATAGTAGTAGTTGGCATACATCCCTGTGTTACACCATGTAGACCAGCACAGGTTAACAGTGCACCTGTCTAATGTGTGGCATATGACCTTGGCAATCGCATGTAGTATGACATGTGATCTGCTGACATGTGCAATGACATGCATAGATGTTTAACACAATGGTGTCCTGTCAAATATACAGTGGGGTAATGGTGTCCCAATGCAGCGTTGTCTGTCCGCCCTACAGATATACTGCACCTTTAGCTGATGTGCGTGGCCATTGCAAGGAAACATGAGGCATCTCTATTGCTATACAGTGGGAGTTATAGACACAGTTCATAACCATGACTGTGTTCAGATACAATACATATATACTGTGGAATGTGACCCACATCACTGAGGTGTATACACACTAAACCATGATGTGGAATGTGTGACAAAGGTCACTGAAGGGTATACAGATGACACCCCTGCACATCTGCAACCATATTGTTGCTGCCTGGCAACTATGGCCAGACATGGCAAACATGTCAGTACACCATGTTCCACATGGCATCTGTGTACCACACACACACACACACACACACACACACACACACACACACACACACACACACACACACACACACTTACCAATTCTGGGATTAGAACTCCTACCTAACTATTTTAATCACACTACAGCAGTATGCAGTTATGGGATGTGCTATGGAGATTACTGAGATACAGCCTTCCCAGAGGTGTATTTCACACAGACACACACACACACACACACACACACACACACACACACACACACACACACACACACACACACACACACACATGAGGAGCAAGTATGACATTGATGTCCAACATCAGCAAGGGGAATGCACTGTATCTGTGGGCTAATGTGGATACTGTACAGGTGACTGCTGTCATGTCATGACACCCTCAAGATGTTCACCACATCTTATGTGGTGGATTGATGTCATGCTTACACAAGATGTGCACAGGCCTGTAGGATGTCTAGTGTTCCACATCTGCAATATAACTATTACACAAAGGCCATAGTTGGACCATGTGTAACCATTGTACAACAGGGTGTACACGCAATCACATCACGTCTACTGTGTGTGTGTGTTGCTTCATGTCTCTGGCCATCCTCCATGGCCATGTGTGTATATGTGTTGGCCAAATTATTGTGATGGGCATCTATTTCACGTCTGTGTTGTCCCATATGATATACACCCATAGATGACATATGCTCCACTGATGACAGGGTTATGCAAACAAAGGGTGGTATGTGGGATATGTTTTCAGGTTAGTTAGACAGTGTTGCAGCCAGGCCACGGATGTCATGGACATGTCAAGATAGCACATCACATTGTGTGACATTCATAGCAGGGCTATGATCCACACCAGAGAATCCTGTGGGCTGGCCATACTCCATCCCACTGTGTAGTACTGTTTGTATTCCCCACATGTGTAGTTCTGATCTGTAGTACATGTCCCTACAGTGAACAGCACCTCCACCATTGTATGCACAGCTGTCCACACATCTGGCAATGACAATTTGTGAGGATTCATGTCCGTGATTCACATAGTTTGCAAGTGTTGCACATGGGTAGGCATTGTGATGCATTGCAGGTCCAACCTATATATTGTGACAGGACCATACATTATGTGTACATGTGGTAAATGGCCACATGACAGATAGATCTGTACATTATGATGCCTGATAAATAATAATAGTCTCAACTGCAATGGGCTGCTGTCGCAACAGAACACCAGAGGTACCTAAATAGGAGTAACACAGCAGTATGAGCATTATCCACGCCTGTATGATGGCTACAGGGTGCAATATGCATGTTAACACATACACCAGTACATTAGACTATACTATGGTGTATGCACATGTGTGTATACACAGAGTAGCATAGTATACTATGCAGCATGTGTATATATGCCTTGCATATGATGTTACATTACATATTGTACAGTGACACATGCAACTATATGGAATATAGTTGTTACTGGTGCAGTACTAACTTACCAGGCAACTCCAGGCTCAGTGGTTGAGAGACACCCATCTCCACAATATTGGCTAAGGCTTGTGGATGTTGTTCTGCAGGTGTCCCCAGGTTAGCCAGTAGCTCCTCAGTATGTGTGAGTGGGGGCTGGGTTGGTGGTCCACCACCTGTTGCACCCTGTTCCCTGGCAATTGCATTTGCACACTGTTTCACCCATCTAATGAGGTCTGTACAGTGTCTGCGTACCTGCTGGTATGTGCTGTTGTGGCCAGCCACATCATTAATCCTCCTGCGAAGTTCCTTCCACAGGGCATCCCGCTGCTGTGCATCCTGTGGCACGTGGCTGAACAGGATATCATGATGGTCATGTAGATATGGGATGACGGCCTCATCCTCCAAGTGGGTATAAAGGGGTAGACTTGCACGCAGCATACCTGGAAGGCATAATGATGAATACAGGTCACAGTAACTCACAGAGACATACAGAGCTACAGCTGAACATACATGTGTATTGCATTTATTACGATTAAATAGTTGTATTTGCAAATCTACATGACACTGACACCACTGACATGTTTGTGTCACACACATGTGACACTCAATGGTGAGTGGATATTATCACCATATATGTGTGTGTGTCACCTGATTACATTTCTCATACTCCATGCGGATGCTGTCTTGATGTGGGCATGTCTGTTTGCCTGTACTGGTGTTCCTACCTATCAGCACATGGCTGGATGTGTCGACATTAATGCAGTCAACCTTGATGCTGTGTATATGTCACATATAAAGATCTATACTGCATTAACAGACATGACCTGTGACCCTGCAGACTTGGTCATGTAAGATTTTACATGTATGTGTTCTGCCATATACATCTACATGGCACTGTACAGCAATTCAGCATCTTGCCATGTATCACCTGTGTTGCACATGTGATACACATGGGACACTGGCTAGCCAGATGGTATTTGCAGGGATGGATATCAACTATAGCATGTACAGTCAAAGTCAACTAGTAGACTATATGCCATGGGCCATGTATGAATCTAGGATGAAAGGTTACCTGGCTGTAGCTGACAGACGGGTCTCCGGGGCCAGGTGGAGCAGTGGCACATTACTGATCCACAGAGTTAATGATACATTTACCATGCGGTCATCACACCATGCCTGAGAGGGGAGCGATGTGCAGTTTTGCTAGACAGGAATGCATAGTATGGCAAGAATATGTAAAGTGTATGGGACAAGGATCTGTCCAGCATGTGGTGATCCTAGTACTAGGAAGGTGGATGTCCGTGAAGTATGTGTTTGAGATCAGGATGTGTACGTGTAGCATGTCCAACATCACTGGGTTGGACATGGATTTATTCAGGGTATGCATCATGCTACATAGTGGAGATGGGGAATGGGAAGGCTGGTTTAGGCCATCTGCATATGGCCAATACCCCTTAAAAGAAATATGTGATCTGATATGGGTCACTTGAGTGTTGTGTATGGCTGGACAATGATTTCTATATTCATGGATGGCACCCTGCTATGATTAGGGTTGACACATATGACTACCTGACAGGTGTGGTGATGTAGCTATCACAGGAAAGACAACTGCCCAGCTGCATCCCTTACACACAGTGTCCATTATGTTGACTGCTGCCTAGGTGGTAGTTCATGGGTACAGGGTTATTAACATAGGGGTGACAATGCAATATGTAGCTGTCAGATTGTGGCCATATGTCACACACACCTCACCCACAAAGCCCCTTCTGTATGTTGTCCACAACACTATTGAGTCGGCTATTGCTCCTAGATCATAGTCATTCACATACTTCAATAGGCAGATGCCTTCTGTTTGTCAGTGTGTTACGGACTACAATGAGGGGGAATACAATTAATTAACCCTGTCTTACTGTAGCTGGCACTGGCGTGATGAGCATATATTATTCAGACACCTTCTGTAGTGTTGGTTCTGCCAGCAGTCCCATTGCAAAACACTCCTGTAACATAGGAATGTACTACATCTAGTATACTGAGTGTAGGTGGAACACAGTATGGGTGATGATGTCCTATGACCTGGCATGGTTATGATATGCAGTGCAAAATCAACCTTACTGTCATCTACATCTGTACTGCTGACATTAAATAATTTGATCAAAGTTCATAGCCTTTCAGACCAGACTCAGCAGGGTAGTAGTGCAGTACTTCCCATTATCAGTGGGGTCTCCCCCTTCGTGGGTTGTGATACCTCTTGGTGTGCACCATTCAGTGTGTACACAGCCTGACATGAAGCTATGTTTTACATGATGTGTACGTGGAGAGCAACTTGTTTTGCCATATGTGTATGATACAACCTGTGATGTGGACAGGTCCCATGCAGCCTGAGTGCAGCTTGTACCTGCATAGTTTTGGGTACAGCGGCTCTGTGGTGTACATGGATATATGATTGTTTACCTGTTGGGGGGGGACGGTGTGTTTATGTTATCCAAGACCCTATCTGGATTGCTTATTCATGCTCAGCACTTGTTCAGAACTTGTAAGCACTACGTAAGCTACTAATTACTATAGCACTCAATATTCCTCATTACCTAGAGGTAAACAGGTTTTGTACATACTTTTCACACTTGCTTAGAGTAAAATAGCTCTTGTACTCACTTTCCTCACTTATCTAGGGGAAATTAGTTTTATATTCAGGCATGTCCAAGGGTCAGCTGCCAGTGTTCTCTCCTGTCTATCTGATGAATCTGGACATCTTGAAGCAATGTAGACATTACCTCATGTACACAGACAACCCTCTCCACCTACCACCCAACACTACAACCTGTGAGAGATGCACTTATCTAGCCAAACTGGAGGTAAAGCTCTTTCCAACCAAGCCTGACCCTGACAGTCATGTGGAGAAGGTAAACATTCGCACCACACCACACTCATCACATAGTCTCACTGAATCTACCCCACCATTAACTGAGGAAACTACTTGTGTACCAACTCATTAGCTCAACGCTTTCTGGAATTCATAAACACCAATGCCCTGGATCTACATATCCTCACCTACCAGGGGCAACAATATCCTAAACCTAGGCATTACCAACATGAGTGACCGGTGTTCCACACCTGAAGTCAACTTTCTCATTGGTCCAATCCAACCATAAGCTGAACACCGTTGATATCTACATCCCGCCCCCACACCCCATTAAGGGAACCACAGTATAATATGTCTACAAAGCCAACTTCATGCTTCTTAAGACAGACGTGGTGAATGTCATGACACCCATGCAGATGGAGAGTACTGCTACAACTGCTGAATCCTACACAAATGCACTCTATAAGCACTTACACAAGTGCATGGATCGTGCTACCCCAAACAGAACCAAGACGCTATACTCCTAATTAAGGAAGTCAATCTTGTGGTCCCCTGCCATAAACAAACTGCACAACAGGAGGAAGACACTGTTGCAAAAGAGAGTACAATCCCATGCATGGAAGAGCTCCCTGGTCAGCCTCAGTAAGAAGGTGAGATCCCTTATAAGATCCTCCAAAGCTAGCTACGAGAACAAAACCGCCACTAATTCCAACAACAACCACAAAGTATTCTATAGCTATGTCAAATATCTCAATGTCAACACCCAAATCTGCTGTGAGTTACAGCACAAAGGCACGAAAATTACAGAACCAACTGATATTGCCAACATCCTAGCAGATAGGTTCAGTGCTACCTTCCCCCCTCTCGCCCCCTAAAGGGCCCATATCTTTACAGGAAGAGTGCAGAGTCCCAGTACTCACAACTACGCAGGTAAAAGCTGCACACACTAAAGCCAATATCACAGCATGCATGGGACCGGACAACATCCCAGGCTGCGTTTTACATGAACTTCAAAACGTACTGGCGCCCCACCTATGCACCATGTTCAATAATAACCTCGCATCGGACTTTATGCCCCCTGAATGGCGCACAGCAACAGTTATCCCACTCCACAAAGGTGGCGCCACAATGGACCATGAGACCTATTGCCCTATAGGCCTGACTAGCCTGGTCTGCAAGGCTATGGAGCACATCATCATGGATCTCAGTCACAGAGACATTGGGTACCTCCAAACCTTTGACCCCTCCCAGTTTGGCTTTAAGGACAGACCATGCCTCCTAAACCTGGTGGACTTCTTAGAGGCAGTTACATCCGCCTGAACATTAACCCCTACATCATGTGATGGTTTGGAAAGTGGCTCACGGACAGAATCCACACAGTGGGAGTTGCATACCCTAGGTCTGACTGTATACCAGTTACAAGTGGCATCCCCCAGGGCTCAGTCCTAGGGCCCCTTATGTTCGGTATATAATTCTCTGATGTACAGGCAAGCACAGGAGGGCTTTGGCTGAAAAGGTTTGCAGATGACTGCAAACTAGGGGACATAATTGTTTCCCCAGCTGTTACAGACACCCTCCAGAAGGGTCGCACTGAGATAGATACCTGGGGTCAATATTATGGCCTCAAGCTGGATGCCAAAAAGTGCATAGTCATCCCGTTTGGATTTAACTAATTAGCCATGGACTACCACATAGGTGCTAGTCCCCTACATATAGAAAAGGTAATAAGGGATCTGGGAACCCCAGTAGATAGCAATCTCTCCTTCGATACCCATAATGACAAGGTGGTTAGAATATCCTTCTACGTGGCCTCCCAATCTCTAATGGGTTCGCATCTAGAACAAAGGAGGCCATTGTGCCTCTCTACTCATGACTTATTAGACCCATTAAAGGATACAACACCCTATTTGTGATGTACCTTACAAGACAACTGCAACAGCTTGAAAGACCACAACAGTACCACACCAAGAGGATTACTGACCTCAAACAGATGACCTATGCAGCCCAACCTAAGAAACTCCAGCTGTACTCGGTTGCATACCACATACTCACAGGTGATCTCTGCTTGACATACAAGGCCCATGTCCAACCCAGTATTGTTGGATATGCTCCACCTAAACAGACGCCGCTGAGAGCCACATGCTCTAAGGATATACACTTAAACACAACCATGACTAGGACGTGCTGGATGGATAGATTCCTGACCTGGAAACTCCCTATGCTTTGGAACATGATTCCAACGTACATCTGGCAGGGCCTCTCACTAGCACTCTTCAAGGGAAACCTTGATGTGTGGATGGGAGACAGACATGTACCCTGGGGATCACTGCAGTGGCTCTGCTGGACAGAGGCACAGGGAACTAATGTCTCTACTGTTCAAAGGCACAGGGAACTAACCTAAGGGGGTGGCAAAAGCCAACACACTCTAGCTAGGCGTATAAATACTCTTGGTAAGACAGCCTAGTACCTACCTTTGCACTTATTACATGTCTTATGTGCATGGATAGTTAACTAGCTCTTCCATTTTACTTTGCTATCATGCTGATAAACTGTCGGGTGACTACAAGTCATATGTATCCTGTTATTGTGTATTGTAAATGTCAATAGACATAACTAATGTTTGCCTAACATAACAGTAATGCTATGTAACTTGTAATACATATCTGCCTACAATACTGTACATTACACAGTTATTGGCACAATATCCACAATGCAAATCATAATTGCACAGTGGGCCAACCTTCAACATTATTCTCAGTAATACACCCATACATATGCCTACTGTTACAATATATCAATATATACTATCCCGTTATAGCAAATACTTGTTGGACCAGCCCTGCCACTGACAGCGGCTGGTGAGGAATATTTGTGTTCAAAGCCCTTATATAGCATCCCTTGTGGTGTATGTGGTGTTTGCCTTGTGACCTACAGCAGTTCACACATAAATACTACAAGCATGACTATGCTCAACAATACATCACTACAAGATAACTGTTTCCATGATATGGATTGTGTGCACTTTAAATATTACAGAACAGGTACTAAATACACAGACATACTGAGTGTTCTACATACCTTATTAGTAACCCGAGGTGTCGTTGACTGTTCAATCCTTTTCAGCTTGTATTTCAATCTTCTTTGTAACATTCTGCTGGTATATATGGATGGTTTGAATGGGTGATAAGCCATCCTTTTCTAGTTAAATATCGGTAACATGAGCTATCCTGACCACCAATTGGTGTTCCAAAGTAGTTAATTAGATGCACATCAGCTGTGCAGCTACTCCATTAGCCGATACCATGGCAACAGTGGTGTATAACTGAGTACTCCACTTGGGCATTGTCCGTTTGCCTTACTTTCAAGAAAGACGGCCTGGATGTGTTGTTTGTGATGTATTTCAACAGCTGTATGGAGACAGACAGAGATATATTAGCTTCATGACTCCCATGGTTTGTGTGTAATGGCTAGACAATGTTGTTCTACATGTGAGTACAGCTGTTATATTTCAGAACATTGCTACTTATGCAGGGTTTGTTTGTACCTGATACTTCTGCAGATGTTTCAGTCTGGCAAGGATGTTTGGGCAGCTCAAAGCTGTGTGGCTATGCAAGAACTGTTATGTGGTTTACAGTGTGCTCACCAGACATCCTTAATTTGGTGTACATGTGTATCATACTGTGCTGTTAATCAGTAATTGGTAACACTTCCTGGTGTACGCACAACCCTCTGAAACAGGATTAGTGCAAACAAGCCCTGTAACATCAGCAGCTTTTCCATTGTATAACAGCAACTATTTCACATAGGACGATGTTAGTGTGTCTCTGACAAGGTATGTTAAGGCTTCTGCAGATGTCGTACAGTGAGTGAATGATTTGTGATGTCATTACAGTTTGTATTGTAATTTGTTTGGGTGTGGGGGTGATGGTGGGTGTACATAGCAGATGCAGGTGTGTAGGAACTACTTTTATACATAATCGATATGTGCGTGAGGGTTCCTTCCCTATTTGAACACCTATCCTTTAGTGGACTAATACTATGGTAATTGCAGGCTGATTCATTAAGGCACTGTTAAGTGGTTCCTGTATAGCATGCAGGTGATGTTAGTCCTTGAATCCTTTCGTCAATATATTGGAATGTAATAAAGTGTTGCTACATGAAAGCTATGCATTTCTGTCATAGGTATTTGCAGTCACTGGAGTTGTGTTAGTGACTGACCTTCTTTAGCTAGGGTTGCCACCTTTTCATATGGCCATAGTGGGACATTTTCGGGACACACATCAGATTTTACAGGCCGACACAAACCCACGGTCAGTACAAGGGATAGAACTTTTCTTTCTTGCCTAAATATAAGCTTATTCGTGTAGCAGTTTAGTTGCTTATCCTGTTTCTTGTAACATGTAGGTATTTTAGATACAGAAAGAACTATTGTATGCAACTATTACATTACATATGGGGCATAATTATGTCCTACAATCTCAGGACATTTGCCACGTTTAATATATTTGGTCAGGACTCAACCACCCAAAGAGGGACTGTCCTTCACAAAGTGGGACAGATGGTAACCCTATCACTGGATCATGTCCATAGCACATATTTGTAATAGTGTATAGGCATATCCTTTGTTCATAAAGGTTGGTCATGGCAGAATGTGTGATTGCTATGGTCCATGTTATACTCATATATGAACACTTCAACTGCTGTATACAGGATACCTACGGAATCCCGAAAACACACAATTCCAACACCCACAGTACTGGGCCCAGACTCCCATACCCCACATTACCAACAGCGACAGTAACTCACGAAAGTAACATGAACATGGAACACACACATGCACACATAGACACATTGCTATCCACCACATTGAAACAAACCATCCTACACTATGTATGAGCAGGTGGGCAAGCCCCCCCTACACCCCCCATGTGGGTGTCTGCGCCCCACACACCCCACCACTTTAATATTCTACCTCCTAGATCACACAAACAGATGCACAAAGCAAACCCACACCCACACATTACAGTCCCCCAGGAACACACACCACACTCAGAACACACACTTACACACACTACAGCCCTCAGAAGCACACTTACACACAGTAACCTTCCTGAACCACAACACCAGAAGCACTGACTAACTGTCCCTTTACATCGTGATTTTAAACCTTGCACTTCTGGTGTTTCGGTACTGTGTTCTTTCGGAATTTAAGCCTCATGATTACACGCGTCGGTATGTCAAGCAGTCGGTATGTGGTAGGTATCCCATTTATATGTACCTCCATGGTTATGTAGATGTTGTTAACCTATCTATATATCTACATATATATGTATATCCCCATATATCGACATATATCTGTCTCTCTCTCTCTTTATATATATATATATATATATATATATATATATATGTGTATATATATATATATATATATATATATATATATATATATATATATATATAAAACATACACCTTTCATTGGGTACATGCCGGTTTGTCTTATTTCCACACATTCCTACCTTTTGTGTTTTATCCTGTCAGTATAGAAAACTGCCATTGGAACATCTCAGGTAGCTTAGTGGTATGTTATTGTGAAGATTGTGTACATGGTTGCATGTTCTAATCCTGGCAGTGGTAATTTTACCTCTCAGAACAGGCACTGGTAGTGCAAGGATGATTAACACACATTTCAGCGGTTGTGTGTTCCACATGTTTATTATTCTGTGGAATACTACCTATATATGCAAGCTGTGGTTAAGGTATACTATGTAACATGTAAATCATCTGAGAAGATTCCTGTCACAGATACTCCCCAATATTTGGAACTACATCCCTGATTACATTATACAAAACCCCCTCACTAACACTCCAGGGAATCCTTGCAGAGTGGGTGGGGAAACGTGACTACACCCCAGGGATCCCACAATTGGATCTGCTCTACAGAGGGACAGTTAGTTAATCAACAGCAGACACTTTTTGGCTATGCTTATGAGTGGCCTCGGGCAGTTAGGCATGTACCTACCTATGTATCTATGAACCTATACATACAGTATGGACACATGCTGATAGCTTAATTTACTGTTTATTGACTTACCTTGTGCCAATGGCAGCTGCGTGTACAATAGTTGAGGGCTACCTATGTAGGATGTACACAGTAGACCACCTATACATGACAATTTACAGGTGGTCGTGTGTGTGTGCCATCCATGTTTGCTGTGTGTGCAGGTGGAGAAGGGTGTCAATCCATACGTGACTACACTGTCAGTGTGTGTGCTATATGTTCCCTCTTTGCCAAGGCATGGGCATACTGGGCATGCCTCCATCTGCTTACTGGGGCTGGCACAGGGTGTTCGTGGTCTGAGTTCCTCTGTGCCTGTGAGTCCCTTGGCAATGGTGGTGGGCTGTGAAGGCCTTCACCATTCTATCCCTGCTGCATCTGTTTCCGCAGGATCATATTGTGTAGCATGGCACATACTATGAAAATGTAGGCACACTTGCCTGGAGAGTACTGCAAGGCTCCACCAGATATATCCAAGAAACAGAACCATGATTTCAGCATCCCAAACATGTGCTCTGTGATGATTCTGGTTTCTTCGTGTGTCTCATTATGGCCTTCTTGCGTGGCTGTCTGTGCATTTCTGATGGGAGTCATCATCCACAGTTCCAGTGCATAGCCAGCATCCCCTACCAGGTGGCCATATGGGATGTCCCCCCTGGTAAATACCTGAAACAGCCGTGAGGCATGCTAGATGTGGAAGTCATGATAGCTTCCAGGGCTGCCAGCACACACATCCATGATAATGCCCTGGGCATTGCACATGACCTGGCAGTTGATGAAGGGGTATCCCTTGTGGTTTATGTAGTGCCTACCCTGCTCAACGGGTGATGTCGCAATGTGTATGTGCCTGCAGTCTATTGCACCCAGTACCTCTGGGTAGTCTGCCACACAGTGGAACAGATACATATTGCTGGCCAACTCCTCCTGTGTTTGGGGGAAGTATATGTGCTCATTGGCATGTGGTAACATGGCATCCAGGAACTGGTGGAGTACACTGGATGCTGATGCCTATGAGATCCCTATGATATCCCCAGTTGACTTTTGGAAGGTACCTGTGACTAGTATTCTCAAGCTAACACATATCTTCGTGTCCACTGGGATGGGTTCCCCTCTGTTACTTCTGGCTCTGAGGCGTGGCCACCACAGCTCAACAAGTTGCTGCATGGTGTCACTGTCCACCCTGTAACACTCTGCTATCTCCAGATCATGTAGCCCCTGGTAGATTACCCTGGGTCTGAACACTCTTCTCCTCCTCCGGTGCCTGAGATGGTTGTCAGCATCATCCTCCACACTATGGTCAGTCTCCAACACATGTTGGTGAATCAAAGCTATGGCAGCCCCTAACATGTACACATTAAAAGTTCCCCGTCTGTATACACCAATGGTGCAGAGTGTCTGGGAATACACAAGTGTGTGTGTGTGTGTGGGGGGCTTTCACAACTTATACTATTGTGCAATGGATGATGCTGGCATAATTAGGTGTGTATGTGCAATTCCAGCTGTGGGGTATCTTAATTATTGGTTTTACAGCAGGTACTGTTATTGTGGGGCCTTTGGTGTTGACTTACGCTTGGCTGCTGTGACTCATCTATTGCCCTTTACTTCACTTTTCAACCCGATTCCCCTCCCATTGAAAGGTATGCATCCAGCTGCCTGCTTTCTTGTTTTGTACTTTTACAACCCAGAATTGTGTTGGGAAATGTGTTATGTAGCTGATCTACTGCAAGCTTGCTTTGTTTTGCTGTGACAGTTCTCTTTTCTTTGCTGTATGGCACCTCCCCTTTCCTGTACAGTAGGTAGCTGCTAGCAGCCTTGCTAGCTGTTGTCTATGGCCTACTGTGAGTTTCTAGTTGTTAATTACTCATTTGTACTCCAATTACCATGCTGCAGCATTTCCTTATTGTCTTTCCGTATCCTTCCTGTTTCAGCTGTGGTGCGCGCCGCGTACAACTGTTTACTGGGTTTCATGTGCATTTTCATCCATGTTCACATGCACTTTCGGTTACCTTGTGTGCTCTCAGCTAAACAAAGCTATAGCTACTTCCACACCCCTATCCTGCAGCTTTGCTTAGCAACAGGCAACCCTGATTAGCAATGCTGCAATGTGCTTACAGCTATGGTGGTGCACCCCTCTCTTGATGACATGTTTACCTTCAGGCCACTCCTCAGTGTTGTACTGCTAAGCTGTGTGGTACATCCTTATGCCAGCAGGGAGTTTGCGATTCAGTATTACTTGACTCATTTGCATGGCATTGACTACTAATTCCTAGTTACTGTGCAGAACACTGTCACAGACCCTTAGCAACCCTTGCGCCATGGTTGTGGTGTAGCATGCATGCCATTGGCTATTATGGGTAATTCATGAATTGTGTTACATTGCAGTTTTATGACATGTAAATATATTTTCTTTGTGATCCCGTTTGCGCACCAATGCATTGCGATTTTACTTTGCGTTAGGGTGGCCATGACATTAAATGTTATCTTTTATGTGCTGTACATGTTTTTTTATGCCATTGGCTATATATTTAGCCACTGGCATATATTAACATTATAATATGTACGTTTGGTCCGCTTTCATGGCTCTGATTTTATGTTTGAAAAAATGTAAACCTTTTTTTTGGTTTACATTTCTTCATGCTTACACTATGCCTGCACCACTTCATGAATCGCTATATACCTTCATTTGCATGCTACACTGCTGTGCATGGGGTAAATAGCATACATGAACCAGGAGCTGCGCTGTCCTGGCATACGCTGGTATTGCACATAGAAACAGCTCATACCTGAATCACTCGGCCATATTTGGTGCTAGATCGCCAATGCTACTCCGGTGCCTGGTGCAAGCTTCATGAATCCCGGGGTTAATCTTTCCATGTCTCAAGTTGATAGGGTAGATATTGAAGGTGTCCCTGCTTTTATAACATTAAGACTTCAAAGCAGCGACTAAACCAATCACTGTTGCAATGAAAACTCTGCAATATGCAGGGGTTTGTTGTTTCTTAAATTGCACAATACTCAAGAAAAAATGTAGATTATGGAAGCCAACATTTCTGCATGCTGACTTTCAATACGCAATACATAATACAATGTGCAGTGATGGGGTTGATTTGGCAGATCAAAAATGTTGGAATATTCCAAATGAACACCAGCTTGTTCTTTCCTGTTATAATTTGAAGAATTAGGTTTTTACTTGTCTGAGTCGATGGTCATCCCAAGGAAAATGGTGAAGCATGAAATTGCATTGTACAATTTTATCTTAACAATAATTACCTGCTACAGCACTTCATCCTTTTAATGTTAACTTCACAGACTCCATATACTGCATTCTTGATAGACTGCTCATTAAAAGGTAGGGAAAGATAAAGGTACACTACTGTTTGTATCCCTCTGAAATGCCACTACATTATTAGTGCACACATGAATAAAAATCTCAGATGACGTGCAGGTACCCTCTGCAGTGCGGAATGTGCTTCATTTCAACTTCTTAAGTTGTTCCCTAGGAGCAACATAAAATCCAAATGGGAAAGCTGGAAGTTAGGAATTTGTCTAGGATGCCCCCTTTTTTGTTGGTCTACTCACTTACTAAGAAACATGAATGTATAAAACTAAACTCATGCTCTGTCTATTCAGAACCTTGCTAAGATCAATACAAGACCAAGTCAAATTTTAAAGAAATTGCTCTAGTGGTGGATTAAAGTGTTTCTGGATTATGCCACACAACTCACACAACTACTGGGGAGTTTTTTTTTGGGGGGGGTTGAGTTTATAAGAGCGATAGTTTGAAATTGGACCTAGTTTGTTCCTGTGTCCCACTGCTTATTATGCATTTGTTCCAGACTTCTTGCTTTAAGTACTGGAGAGGAATGTGGGGTGGCATTGGTACCCCTTCTTGTGTAAAAAAAAAAAGGGGGGAGGTGGAGGGCAAGTGCTCTTTTCTTCAGAGGCATGGGTGGACCCCTTCCCTATGGTGCGCGGCTAACTGGTTTCCAGTTTTGTTGTCCAGCGGGGTAGTTGTTGGTGGGGGTGGTGGGATGCTGCAGCCTTTTGGTGTTGATGTGGTTCCATTTAAGTTGTGAATAGCTTTTTGCAGGCTGCAGGCTGTGCATAGTAACAGCTGATTTCCTTTCATGCATGGTACAGTAAATATGCAGTACTCTGGGTTAGATTTATACCCCTTAACTGTCCAGATTCTGCCTCAAATTTATGGTCTGTTCCTCATAAAATCTGTTTTGCTTTCCAAAAAATACTGGGATGATCTTGAGGACTGAAGTCACTAAATAATGTCAGTTTCAGACATCATATCCTTCAGAAGATGCATGCTGGACAACTCCTGTTGTTCTAGTGGATTTTTAAGTTTATAAGAGTAATATTTAAAATCTGTCCTTATTTTGGGTCTTTGTCCCCCATTGTGTCAGGCTTCGTCATACCTTTCAACTGTACAGATTTTCATAGAATGTCCAGATTTTGCCTCTCATTTTGGTTTGTTTTTTATAGAATTATTGTTTTCTGGCAATTAGTGGCAAATCATTAAAGACTGAAATTAGAAAATAATGACAGACATTTGAGTTTCACACTTTATACCCTTCAGAAGATACCTCAGTCCCCCTTTCATTTATGGCTTGTTAACATTTCTTGCTCTAAGAGGTTGAGAGGTATGGGCTTTGTCCAGATTACCTGGGACAAGAGGTTGAAAGGTATGTGGTGTTTTTTTTTTTTTTTTTTTTTAGAGCTTTTTACTTGTTGAGGGTTGTGTCCTTGCTTGCAAGCTAAGGGGGACAGATGGGCAGAATGTGGTACACATATTAATGGCATATTATGGCATATTAACAGCTTTAGCTAGGAAGGCAATGGGAAGGTTAGACAAGCTATTAAAAAAAGAGAGTGGAAGGGGTGCCCTTGGTGTGGTGTTATAAGTAAGTCATAATTACATCGGAAGGATTTGAGGGGGGTTATGGTGGTGGTCCCTTGGCAGCACTCAATGTTAAGACAGTTTTGGTTTGTATGCAGTGAATTTACAGTTTTCTTTTACAGATCAGTGAGGGGTGAGCGCAAAGTGGACGTTGTGCCATTAGCTGGAGTGATGAGCAATGAGGTCATAGATGAATGTTCGCAGTGTAGGCATCAGTCGGTGACCTGAAGGTGACGGATGCTGCTTGGCTGGAGTGATGCACAATGAGGGCACAGGTGATCTACCTTTTAGGTGCTCATTAAGCCATGTCAGGCTTGGTGCAGTTTTGGGAATAGTATGGAGGCAAGTGAGGTTGAGGTGAGTCAAGGGCAGAGTAGAGTGGGTTGGGGGGGTATTTATGGAGAGTTGCAGTTGTCCACAGGTGGGGTGGAGTCATGATAGGGTTATTTTGGATCAGATTTTGGGGGCATGGTATTTGGGTTTGAGTTTTCCTGTGGAAAGGTTATGCACAGGATTTGCTCCATGGTCAGTGCTACTTTGAGAGGTTAGCACTGTGATTCGTTGGATTTGGCATGTGGGGGTCAGGTAGTCAGAAGGATATATGTGATCAGACCCCCTTTTAAGGTTAGGTGAAGGGTTTGACAGAGCATTGTAAGGCAGGGAGGTGGTTCATAAGTTTCTGCATTGCTTTCACCAATGGGTGTCTTTTGGTGCACGTCATTGTTTTTTTGGGGGTTTTTTTTCAGATGAATAGGGTTGTTCATTGGGATTTGCATTTTAGGGTTGTTCATTGGGATTTGCATTTGTTACAAATGTGACGGGGATGTTGGGTTGAGGGGTATAATTTTGTCAGGTTGGTTTGTGGTTTGGACAGCAGGAAAGATGATTGAGGGTATGTTGAACATTTTGGAGTGTCACTTTAATCTGGTGTAGGAAGTTTATCAGGACTTATTGGGAATTAGGGTTCATTTTAACTGCTTAATATGGCAGTGATATGGGTTGTGGGATCATGCTGGTAGATGAGGTGTCAGGTTGCAGTAGGGTTAAAGGGTTGCTGCACCTTTTATTAAGTAGGCTAATGGTAGGGCTTTGCCAGATTGGTTTAATGTGGGTTGCCAGAATCAGGGCTTCTTTTATAAGGAAGGCATATGGTAGGACATTGCTAGATTGGTTAAATTTGTGTTGCAGCTGCCTGTGGGAAGGATTTTGATTAGAAGATTTAGTTATTTGTCAGGCTGGGGAACAAGGTAAGGAAGTTTAGTTGGTCAAGGAGGATGTAGCTCGGTAGTTTAGTGGCATGCGTGACAATGCTATGTTTGTTTGTTTGTGTCTTTCGGCTTTTCCCGGTTAAGGGTCGCCAGAGCGGAACTCCGGTCTGCTAATGATTGGCAGTAGATTTTTACGTGCTGGCTTGCCGGGCCTAACACACAACCTTCAACGAAGGAACGGCCATACATGCATGTCTCCGCACAGAAGACGCTCTAACTGAGAATCGAACGGGCAATGTCTAATTGTGAAGCGACAATGCTACCGCAGCACCACCACCGCAGAATTTACTAAATCTTGGTTGATAGCTCATTGGTTTGAAGGGTTGGAGTAGGTTTGATAGTGTCTAGATTGACAGACATTGGCTATTGTCAAGAGAAATTTTGCTGGGAGGGTTCCCATTGGTAATTGAAGGTTTATTGGGCTACAGTTCATGTGATATTTATTTATGGATGTAAAAAGTTATTCTGAGGGTGGTGCATTGGGACAGTTATTAAATGTTTTCTTGTTTATAATGGATACTTGGTGTGATGGCATGATTGCTATTAAATTGATTTGAAAGGAAATATCATTTGGCCAATTTTATATACACTGGGCAGTAAAATAGGGCTGCAGTTAGGTAGGATGGTGTGCAATTGGCCTGGTGTGGGTTCATGTGGTATTAGGATTAGTGTTATGGTGGTTCATTTGATAGATAATTACTTGGGGAATCTTTCTGAAGCTACTATTGGTAGTTGGGATAAGTGAGAATTTAGTTAAAATGCTAAGGTTATACCAGGTTATGGTTATTACCTTAGCATGGGTGAGGGTTCACTGGTTTAATTTCAGCCATTCAGGAAATTGGCTACTTTGGGTATTTATATGATAGGGATTTATGAGGTGATGACAGTGATCCAGTTTAGTTTAGGGAGTACACCAAATGATGATATTTCTTAACCCCTTTTAGATGGAGTTAGGTTGTTGGAAGTTTTGGTAGGAGGGAGGGGGAACAGTCTGGTCAGGCTGGTGGGTGGAGAAAATGGATAGGCTTGCCTCTTCTGTTCCCCCTCTGGTGTTGGACGTTTCACTTCAATGTGTTGTGAAAGGGAAATTGCAGTTGGATGCTGCTTGATAAGTAAAATAAGTGAGCAGAGGTAAGGATGCTGCTTATTTGGTTGGATCCAATCAATGGTAATCCAATAAATGGCAAATGAATTGAGTGATGGGATGCTGCTTCATAAGTAAAACAAGCAAGCGGTGGTAAGGACACTGCTTATTGGGTTGGATGTTTAACTCAATAAATGGTAAATTAAGTAAGTGGTGGGATGCTGCTTCATAAGTACAGTAAGCGAGTGGCGGTATGGACGGTGCTTACTGCATCAGGATGAGTGAGGTCATGCTGTCCTAGCTAACATTACATGGATGTTTATGCTGTGATTAATATCAACTATACTATCCCTTGTTTTTATTAGAATTAAATCAGCATCCAACTGCACTTTTCCCTTTCCCAGTCACAAATGCAACTAGCAGCAAATGCAATTGCATATCCAATTAGCATTCTTATAAACCTCTTTCTCACAGAAGGATATGTTCCACATCTATGGAAAAAAATCTATTATTACTCCACTACATAAAGGTGGAAGCTCTCATGACCACTCAAACTCTCACTCCATCTCTATACTTTCCCCATTATCCAAATCCTTGAAAAGAGTGTACACACACAATTACTCAAGTACCTCATTGATAATAGTCTTCTGTCTCCCACTCAATATGGCTTCTGCCCAGAGAACAGCACTATTACAGCCCTGCTCTCATTCATCGATACTGTCAACAAAGTCTCAGATACAAGTCACCCCTCTTCAGTAATACTGTTGGCTCTATCTAAGGTTTTTGACATAGTATCACATGCTAAACTTCTGATCCAGTTAACAAAACTTGGCTGCGCCCCCAAATCCCTCATCTGGTTTATATCGTACCTAAACAATAGACAATAATCTGTAAAGTGGCATAACGTCCAATCTGATTATCTGTCAGATGACATAGGAGTCTCACTGGGTTCCATTTTGGGACCACTACTCTTCAATATCTTCATTAATGACCTCCATAAAGTCTCTTAACTAGGTAAAATTATCCAATATGCTGATGATTTAACAATAATCTCTACTTCAAACAATTTCTCTGACCTCCTCACAGTTACTCAAAATGCTTTTACAGACATTGAATCATGGCTAAACAACTCACAACTGCTACTAAATGCCAAAAAAACAAAACTTCTGTTATTCTCTTCAAAACCACCAGATATAGACTTCAAAATCTTATCTAAAGACAGAACTGAAATAGAAATAGTAAAATCTGCCAAACCACTAGGCATTACAATTGACAACAAACTCATCTTTGAAACACACATTCTCAATGCAATAAAGAAAACACACTTTAAACTTGGCAAACTTTATCGTCATAAACTTTGCATGGACAAAAACACCAAAACAAAACTGGCAAGTACCTTACTCATCCCTTGCTCTACTTTATGGTAGTGCCATCTTTACTACTCTTCACTCTTCCCTCAGCAATAAAATTCAGTCTTGTTTCTATAAAATAGCTAAATTTGCCTCAGGAAAGCCTAACCGCTCACACCACTGCCAAGCAATCTCTGAACTGAACTGGTTGGATTTCCCAAACTATCTTTGCTATAATCAACTAATGCTAGCCCATAAACTAATTTATAAAACAAATACCTGCCCAGCACTCTCAGCAATACTACAAACTTATATTCTTTCACGTGCACTAAGATCCTCCAACAAATTGCTACTAAGTGTAACCAAGCCCAACAAAAGAGCTGTGCAATGTTTGTTTTCCCATATCATGGCTAAAAATGGAACTCCTTACCCTCCCATATTATCCAAACAGACTGTATAAAGACATACAAAGTAGCATTAAAAACTTGCTTCCTACATAACTTCAAATGCCAATGCAAATCAAACAAACTACCATAAAATCTTCACTACTTATTTCTAACCCAGTTCCATAGTTCAAAATAACTTACCCTTTGTTCGGCAAGAACTGCCAAGTTTTTTTCATGCAATGCCAAAAAGAAACAAGTCAAGCTTTGTACTATACTACCAATTGTTATCTCAGTTTATATAAGTTCTGATGCATACTGATAAGTTTTATATTGTCTATGTATTCCACTTTTATATATACATTTTTTAATTTTTGCATGTTTCCGCTTTTAAAAAAAATGTTGTCAAGTGTCTATATTTTTAATTGACTGTATTAATTGCGGAGCTTTTCAACCATGGCCTCCACTGAAAATGGGTTCCTGAACCAGTGGACTTTCCCAGTCAACAAATATCAATAAATAAATAAATGAATTCATTAATAAATATCGGGCAACAGAGTTATGGTTTTGGAAATTTAATATAGGTCGTCAAACTTCATTCGGTGTGATGTGTTTATTGAAGGGGGCAAGGACAAATGCAACAATGATTTTTTTTTTTTATTCAAACCACATTCTTTTTTAATATAAATTATCACTCTTCTCACTGGGTTAAGCACTGAGCCTCAAGTGAAGCTAACAATCTCCAATAGCTCTTTTTTCATTTGAGTGGGAAACAGGTATAATCCCCTTAAATATGCTATTTTACTGATACCCAAGTATATTTGTCTTTTTCTTGAGTGATAAATAAAAGCTTTTCCACCAAGCAAGAGTTTTTATTTGTTAAAGTATCTCTCTCCATTCATTTATACTTTCATATTCACCAAATGTTACTCCCAAAATCTTTACTTCCTTTCTTGCAAAATATATTCCATTTATTTGTTTATCTCACCAAATGCCTTACACTTTACTTTGTTTAACTGCAGAGCAGCTTTTTAAACAACATTTTTGATCCTTATAATAACTTCACTTGTCCATCCCTTGTTTTTGTTATTAGAATTAAATCATCTGCACATATCATACATATTGGTAATATAACGTTTCCTCTCACCTCACATGTTGCTTCCCTCATTCCTTACATGCAGATCTGTAGTTCTACATCCATTACTAATACAAATAAGACCATACTCAGCAGGCATCCCTGTTTAACCCCTCTCTTAATACCTAGTTTTCCCATACACCATTTATCATAACCTGTAACTATGAATTTTCATAACATTTCTTTATTGCATTAATATTTTCTCCCAAGCCATATGCCTCTAAAATCACATACATTGATTCATTCAGTTTTAGCTACATCACATGCTATCAGCCTCACTTCTTTATTTTCTTTTAATATCATCTGTGCTTTCTCTTCTTTCATTGTAATTACCATTTTCACCCCTCTTCCTTTTGTAATATAACTCACTTCTACTAACTCATCCAATACTTTCTGCATCCTCTTTGTAATACTTTCATTAATATTTTATAGTCAGTGTTTTTAGTGTTATGGGCATCCAGTTGTTTATAGCTTTTCTTTCATCCTTTTTCCATATAACTTTTATCCCACCACTAAATATGTCTTTTTCCATTATACCTTCCTAACTCTATTCACTTAAGATTAAAAAAAAAAAAAAGACTTCTCTTTTGTCTTTATTCATTTCTTATATACTCATAACTTATACCATCTAGTCCTGGCACTGATTTATTCTTACCTTCTTTTATCATTCTCTCTTTCTTCTATTGTTATGTTATTTTCTGAGACAATCCTTATTTTTTTTCAAATACGTTTTCACTTTCCATTCTTCTTGCCTATCCTTTTCCTCTATTTCATACATTTTCTCTACCAAATTTACTATCACCTCCATAATATTTTCTTGTTTGTATTTTACAGTTTCCTTTGCCATCTAAGATAGCATCCATTCTTCATTCTCTCATTTTAATTTATGTACTTAAATAAAGGGAACCTCCTCTTTCTTTCCAGTCAGAAAAAAAAAAAACATTTGCTTATGTAACATCATTTTTAGTTTTTCTCTACTTTTCATATATCTGTTTTTCTATTCAACTTATTTTCTTACTTCCTCTTTCTGATAAATTTATATCATTTCTTTATATTTCATCTTTTTTTATTCTTCTTTTCACTTCTAAATATAATTTTTATATTTCTGCTTATATGTTACCTGCCACTGTATCCAATTTTTATAAAATGGTCTCATTGTCATATGACCTTTCAATAGCATTTCTTTCTTTCTTAAAAAGTTTTCTTCTTTTTAAACTCTGCAGCAAATCCCTTTATCCCTTTCCATTGTTATTTCACTGCCTTCCCTTATTCGAGCCCATACCACTGTATGATCTGAAAACTCTGCCATCCACACTCCATTGTGATTTCTTTCATGTCTTTAGGGTATACTATATAATCAATTTCAGTCATAAAAATTCTCCTTTATCAGTTCTTTATTATTTCCTACTTTTAAGTCCCCATGTGTTATGTATTCCCTTAATATCTTAATATCTTATGTTATTCTTCTCTTTTCTTTCTTCCTATTATAGCTAAAATCTCGTACTATCACTATTAACATATTTACTAACACAGTTTTTTGACTTCTTCAAACAACTGTTTTTTTTTCTCCATCATATTTGCATAAACATAAATCACTATCACTTATACATTTTTGTCTAATTTTCATATTACTACCCTTCCTGTAACTACTATTATTACATCTAAAAACCTTATTTCTTCATTTTATTATACAAATTCATATTCTAGAACAATTTACCCCCCCCCCCCAATCATACAGTCTGTATTATTTTTGTTTGTTTTTTCTTCTTTGTTCCATTCGGTATCTAGTAACCAATAAACATCCATGTTTGTTTTGTTACACCATTCTAGCATTATTGAACATCTTATATAATTTATAATGCTATTCACATCTAATGCTAAAATCCCTATATCACCCTTTTTGTTTGTTTTTCTGTGTGTGTGTGTGTGTGTGTGTGTGTGTGTGTGTGTGTGTGTGTGTGTGTGTGTGTGTGTGTGTGTGAAAACCTGTCCTCTTCCTTTATATTAATAACCTCAATTTGAACTATTTCTTCTCAATGTCTTCATTGTTTAATCTTTCTTGAGTAACCCTTCCCAGTACAACCTTCTCTTTCAACATCTTGTGTAGTAACATTTTCTTTGTGTCTTTCTTCTGAGTGTTCCTTTTCATCTACTCTTTTCATTTCTAAAATGAGTCAATCAACCCAGACGCATACAAATTGTTTATATTTTCTACAGAAAGGATTAGAGATTTTTGCTGTATGTCCCATCTCCCTGTACTGGCCATGCCTTCATTTGTTATAGTCTGTTACTAAATGATTTTCATGCCCACAGAAATAGGATGCTTTGGGTTGACCCCAGTACCTAATAAATCCTCTCTTACTATTCACAATTATTGCATTTCAAATATATTGAATTTTCCTATCATTAACACACTTCCCAACCCCTAATTCATACATTTCATTCATCACATATTTTGTTCAACTTCATGTGCTTTACTAAAAAGTGAAAGAAAAAAACAGTTTAAACTCATGCTTATCCATATTCAAAATCCTAAAACTGAACATTTATTTTCTTTTATAGTCGTAGTCTCAAGCTATTATATAAATAGTTTTTCTACGGAGCTACTGTATTTCTTTTTTAGTCTCAGTCATAAAGTTTTCCAGCAAGGTAAAGATGTCAAATGTCTATTCACAAAAATTTACAGCTCCTAAATGAATTAATATTCTTACATGTCTTTAATAATCAATCTTAGTGGTAAAATAATACCACCCATAATGCTGTACCTGTTCACACTGCCATCAATGTTACTTTTTATTCTTACCGCTGATCATCTTCTCTCTGGCTGGTGAGAAACTGCAAACATTTTCTCCCTCTCAGTTCCTTCTTTTATTCTTTCTTTCCTTGCCACATTTGCACAATTTCTTTGTTCTTGTAACAACAAATCCTGTTGCAGAGGTATCTCCTGAAAACTGGTTACTCCATCAGCCAAGTGTACCGCCATTGTTTTCCTTTCAGCAGCTGTTGTGTTTGCATTCTCTTGGTTTCGTCTTCCTGTAATACTCTCTCCATCATGTCACTCTATCTTGCTTCTTCTCCTTCCTTTGGTTCTGCCTAAGTTATCAGATTTATAAGAACGTGTGCCTTCTGTGTTTTGTTTTCCAGCCTGGTATTGGTTATTTCATCTCCTTCTCTTTCCTTAGGGTTTCTTCTCTTCCTCATTCTAGCTCTGCTGCAATCTCCTCTATCATGGAATTCCTGGAACTGCAGTGACAGCCCCTCCAGTGATCCTCCTAGAAGATCCAGAAAGTACTTCACTTCCTATCCTCCAAAGAGCTGGGGAGGTTCCTTGGTTTCCTCACCAAATGTCCCCCAGTCATGTAGGCACCCCACCATAACTACATTGTGTCTCTCCTATAAAGGGGTTACTAGCCTAGTTGGACTAACCCAGTAAACAATGGTTAAATACAATATACAGTGTGTCACCATTTCCACAATACAGAAGGTGTATTTTTGTTTACCTGAGATTCACTGATAGTAAATGCATTAATTCCTACTCAGCTTGGAACGTTCATCAGCTAACAGTGTAACAACACAAATCAGCTGCATGGCCAAAGCACAAATCATATGATTTATTGAATGATTGCATGTAAGGACTTCTGTTTTGTATGTAAAAAGTCAGAGATGAAAGAAAGGGTAAAGTATAGTTTTCTAGTTCAGGTGGTTGGTCAGTCTTTCTTACCAGACTGTCTTGTCATTTTGAATGTTTTGTATTCAATTTCTGATGCAAGCATTGGTACTTCTGAATATTTGCTTTAAAATTAAATGTATTAACTTATATTTTTAACATTTTAATATTTAACTTTAAAAATATTAAAACAAACTCATGAAATTTATTTTTTTTATTTTAGTACATGTAATCATTTTATTTGCCTGTATATAACTTGGTTTCCTAATTGCATAGAATGTTAATGGCTCTGTATACTGCAATTCTCATTTTATATAAATATCAGCAAATGTTCACAGAGTCCAAAGGTGTAGCATCTCACAGGAGCACTTTTCTAAGTAACACACTAGAACTAATATAGCAATAACCCATGCCTGGGTGTGGGTAATGCTGGATTTACCCATGGTTGGCGTGGTTTGGTCCCGAGGGCGAAGCCCGAGGGACCAAACAAAGCCAACCGTGGGTAAATACAGCATTACCCACACCCAGGCTTGGGTTATTGCTATTATACCATGACATTATTTAAGAAAAGAAACTATTACTTTTCTTAAATAATGGCATAGTATAATGCCTGTTTACTGCCCTTCCGCAGATGTCTGGCATCCACGGCAGTTCTGTTGTACTGCGCGCCTGCGCAGTACATCAGAGCTGCGGGCAAAAGCAACAAGAAAGCAAGATCTCCGTTGCTTTTTTTTTTACTGTTTCGCTATATTAAATGGGTTTAACATAGCGAGACAGCTTTAAAATAATCAACGGAGATGTCTGTTGCTTATTTTAAAACTGTCTCGCTATGTTAAACCCATTTAACATAGCGAGACAGTGTTTTAAAACTAGATTTATACTAATGGAAAAAAGTCCGGGCGACCGGACCTTTTTCCATTAGTATAACTCGATTTACAATGTGCACGCTGGCCAATCAGCGTGCACATTTTGGGGGGGGGTCATGGTATAATAACTTATATAACATTCTGTAACATTAAATTAAAGTATTCACAATGTTGTAAACAAGTGCGGTGATGGTTAAAGAAGAGCTCTACCCAAAAGTCAAGTTTTTCTTTCCAATAAATGATTTTCATTCCTTGTAATCCAACATTGAACTAGATAAGTGTTGTCTGTTCCTACTGTAGCAAGTTGTTTCTTGGATATCAGAGTGTGGTGCTGAGAAGGTTTATTATATTCTAGGTAACTTGCCTTGATGTGAAAAATAGCCTGACTATTGCCATTTGGACAGGAAGCTCTTCATCGGCCTTGTTGTTTAACTCAAGTCATGGGTGTGAAGGTTGTTTGTTCTCTTCCCCTTTTTTCCAAAAAGAAAGACTCATACTCAATTCTCTTGAAGTTTGAATTATTTATTTGGCAGACAAGTGCTGCTTAGATGACTGAGTAACCAGTGCTATGTCAGGGCTATTTATTTCAAACTTTGTGGGTTGAACTTAGAGATGTTCCCACCCATGACATCATGTTGGGTGTGTGTTTGTGGGACTTATACTTTTTTGGTCAGCCTGTGTTGTTTTGGTGGGAGGAGCTCTGTGTAAGTGGGGATGAGTTACATTCCATTCTTGAATCTTTATCTTACATGGTTGTTGGACAAAAATCATTCCTGTTATTTAATTATAAAGATGTTGGAACATCATTTACATGCACTTACAAAACATTTTTTGCCAATTAAAAATCAAATTTCAAAATAAAAGTAAAAACAAATTCCTGTACATAATTCACAAAGTTAGAGAGACTGAACTGTGTCTTGGAAGTAATTTAAAAATGATATACATATGGTTAGCAAGTGAGTTTTTTCCAAAGAACTGTTCCAAGGTTGGAGCTTCTAAAAATACATCTGGTGGTTACCTATCCCAGAGGTATCCAGTGGTGGGGGTATTAGAGTATCCTTAGTGAATCTCCTGGTGGGTCTGAGACTGAATTGTTGCCTGCTTGCCTGTGTTGTTTCAAGTATTATTCCAGGTATTCAATATCTAGGGTATTGTCGATCTTCAGGTGGGCTCTCCCCTTAACATTTTGACCATGGTCATATCTGATTTTCCTTGTGAAATGGTTCATGGTGTGTGAACAGAGTCTAGGGTAGTATCACTATTAATAACATTTCTTGTGGTCGAGTTGGCAGAGGTTTAAGATGTAGTTTATAGATTCGGTGGTATTGAGTGATGATGCACTTTTTTGTCTGTAGTCAGATCCATTTAGTGGGATGTCACTGACCTTGTCTAGGGTGTGAAACCTGAGGTTTCTAAAGGGGAACTGATATGGATTTTCAATATCCAGGTGATTGGTGGTTTTTGTTTTGTTGTGTGATTGGGTTGAGAATCTGAGATAACAGTTTTTGACTAGATCCTCCTGCAAGAAACTCTCTGCAGTCCATGCATATTTTTGGCAAAGTTCTCAATCTCCTTGGTAACCTTAATTATTCTCAGTCCATGAACTGTATCTTAAACCTTTTTATACGTGCAAAGTATTTTGTGAAATCGTAAAGGTATGTGCCTTGGCATAACGCAGGCAAGAGTGGCAGAATGTAGTCACTCTAAAAGCATTATTGCAAAGTCGCATATTGTGCAGCAGCTAAAACTGATTTCTTTTTAAAGTAAAGGGGTTAGAATAGTTTCTTATAAGGGTATCCTTTTGTGGATAACCTGATGGTTTCATTAAAGAATAGAAAGTGGGTTACAGGAAAGATTGAAAAAGTGGAGAAAAACAAAGAGTGGAACACACAAGGGAACATCAAGATTGTTTGAGCTGAAGGAGGTGGGAGAAGATGGGAACTATGTTTTTGTTGGGGGACAGACCCCCCCCCCCATTTTTTCCAATTTTTTCGTGTAAGAGGGTAGTGTTGGTGGGAAATAGGGAAGAAGGTGAAGGAGAAATGGTTAGGGAAGAAGGGCTGAAGAAGTCCTAACTGTGTACCAGTACCAAAGAGACTCAAACATATCCATTGCCAGATGGTGAAGCAGTGGCAGTCCCTAGTGTTGAGACAGTAGGGGCCTGTGTTGGCACAGCGGTTGGCACCAACTGGGTGAGTGTGTCTTCTACATGCTGAAGAGAGGCTTCACCTGGTGCAATTCTCCTGTACACTACATCTTCCAGTATGTCCTCAACCAAGCTCTGAAGCTCCCATTCATTGAGGCTTGGAAGACTGCAACATGTTGGTGTGCCTGCAGGACTGGCACCTCAACTCTGACCCTGGGAGGATAGCTGCAGATGGGCAGAGGGTAAACAGTCCCTAGCCTGGGGGTATATGCCTGGTCTGCTACTCAGGGATTTGAATCTGTATGAAAGAAAAATTAAAATGGAGAGAAGCAAAACAACAATGGAAAAAGAAACGCATAAGCAAAATAATAAATAACAGGGAAAAAAAGACAAAAGACAAAATATAGAAAGCACAATAAATCCACACAATATTGGTGTAATACAAGGTAGCAAGTCAATAAACCATGGAGAAAAAATATCTTTATTGAAGTACAGTTGTGTATGGGAGGTGCTTATGCATACAGTTGGGGGTAGTGATTGGGGAAGTATTTATGTAACTCGTGCAAATGTGTAAGAGTAGTGCTAATGCCTACTTGTAATGAAAGGATGTGGCAAGGGAATTTTGTTTTTCTTTTGGAAGGGTTTTTTTGCTTCAATTCAGTACTTTTCAAATGCATTTTTAACACACAGACATCAAACAAGAAAGTACAGCAGTTAATCATGCTTAACAATGACAGTATAACACATTTTCCTTGATGTGTTCTTGTCTTCATTGGAAATTCCTTCTGTTGCAAAGGCATAACAATTGTTTGCAGGATTACCACTGAAATCAGGTTTAAAAGCATTGCTGTACTACTGTTTATGCTACCCTAAGTTATGTGTAATAATTTGTACTATGGTTAATTATGTAATAAATATCTTATGGACACCTGCTACTCATAACAGAAGATTCCACCAGCCTCTTCGTTCTTCACTTTTCTTGTTGGGAGTTGTACAGAATCTCTTACACAGTTAGAAGTAAAAGAGAGAATAGCATTGCTACCTATCCATTTTTTTCCAGACTATCTGGAAATCAAACTGATTCCCCAGGATTCACGAATCCTTCGTGTGAGACTAAATAAGCCTTACTCGGAAACTGCAGTTGAACGGTATGACATCAGCGTGCCATGCATATTCATGAGGACACACTGAAACCACTCCAAGTCTAACATGGACCATGCAGGAAGGCAGGGGGTGTGTCTGACTGCCAAGCAGTCCAAAGGTCCACGCCCCTACAAGTGTCTGAATTGGGAAATGTCAACACACATGAGCAAGTCCGCTCAAATGTCTACATATCCAACACTACACTCCTTCACATTGTAAACCCCCAGTACAGTTATAAAATGTAAAATTTTTAATTTTTATTTTCTAATTCCCGATATAGCTGCCCGTATTTGTGCGTGTTTGCGTGGGTGTGCCCATTGCTTAGCTGCAGTTAGCAATTTCGACATTGAAGAGCATAATAAAGAATGTTTATGCAAATTAAGCCAACTAGCAATAGCGTAGTGGTAGACCCTTTGCACAAAGAGGAGGCATGCACGGTTCGAGTCCCACCACTCCCCTTTCTATTTTATGTTTTAAATTAGTATATGAAATAATTCCTGACATATATGAATAAAATTTTACTAAAAAGCATTGAAATGGCCAATGTATCAGTGAACAAAATGTATATTTATAAATATAAGAATGATCTTGACATATAATTGCCCATAGCTAAGCAGCGCTTTACCCAGCGCAATATAGTTGCCCGTAGTTAAGCAGTGCTTTACCCAGCACAATATAATTGCCTGTAGTTAAGCAGTGCAATAGGTTTACACGGAGGTGCGCACCGTGCTAACCAGCGCCCTGTAGGGCAACGTGGAGCAACGTAGAGCAAAGCTGCCTAAACACAGCCACACCCCCTAGCCTGTCTGGACAGTAGTAAAATAAAAAGCAATGACAAGGTTTGAACCCAGGACACTGTGCACCGTAAACAAAGTACTGAACCACTAAGCCATAATAGCTTAGGATAAACAGCCACTGTTAACATACATATACTTATAAATGGTAGATTAACCATTGCTAAACAGGTCTGTAGTCAGCCAAGAATTTTCAAAATAGCCAATCACAAAAAAGTGCGGGAAATGCAGCATATTTAAGCTCCATAGGCGGGAATACTCACGACAACTGATTGTAGCTCCCATCTGCAGTTAGAATGGCTGGTGCTGGAGAGGGATCTCACTTTCGAGCGCAATGCTGGGGCATCGAGGAGTCAAAATACATGGTTTGGCTCCTTGTCCACCGTCATGAGTCAAGACTCCTGCAGGGCCAGTTCTAAGCGATGGAGTACAAAGCAGAGACTTGGAACCGGTTAGCTCATGATCTCACCAGTGCCACAGGCATCCCTCGGACTGGTGAGCAGGTCCATCACTACCATGCAAACCTGAAGAGATGGAAGCAGGACCTACTGAACCAATGGATACAGGAGGCCTGTGACATGCAAGATGCCCCACTACTGAGTAGGTAGCCATGGAATGCAGTATGTAAGACATGCTAATTTAGTCTATATAATGGATAGGTATGTCTCAATATCCCTTCATTTACTTCACAGCTGCAGGTGTCCATGCTGTGAATCAGCAAGCCTATGCAGATAGGCTGCTAAGGCTGCACCACCAGGCAGGTTAGTAATTATTCTGCATGTATTGTTATATAAAATAGGTGAGAGAACCTGAAAAAAAGTATTGTAGCCCGATAATACAGCCATAAAATGCCCTGAATAATTCCTCTGCATTTACTGTTATATAAAATAAGTCAGAGAGCCAGAAAATGAGTGTAGTAACCCATTAATAAAGGTAAAATAAGTCCAGAATAATATATCTGCATGTACGGTCATACAAAATAAGTGAGTGAGCCTGAAAAAGAGTGTTGTAACCTATTAATAAAGGTATAATATGTCTTGAATATGTCTTCCGTATGCACTGTAATATCAAATAAAGCAGAGAGCCTGTAGAAAAGTGTGTAATTTAATTAATAAAGGTATAATACTTGGAGTGTGTCTGTGTCACTTACTTTGAAATGTTGTTGTATCCTTGCATTATATAAATAGTACTGTTGTATTAAGTGCTGTCAACCCACAGTTGGGCAGTCCCATATAAAGTGGATGATGGAAGTGCCAGTAGCTGTGAAGCATATATACAGTCCTCAACAGTCGGTTAATGGCTGGCATGCATAGGTAAATCTGGCACACGAGTAGCTTGTTAATGCGTTCCCCAAAAATGTGAGTGTGCTACACGAAATGTAGGGTTCTATCAAAATTTAACTGAAAATGTCACGGGAACACATCCAGATATGTAGATATATAAATATAAATAAAATAAATAACTATGTAGCAGTAACATCTGCATCTTGGACAGTTAGTATGTCGGATATAGGTCGGGTATATAATGAACTAGCCAAACCCATTACACAACTTAATGCATGTTGCCTAGTGTAATAATACATGTAGGGGATATACACCTGCAGTCAATAGGAATGTAGTGTAGACTAAAAGTACTTATAAGATGTTAATGGAGGTTTCTTTCTACACCCTACTGTACATGCATAAACAATGCAATTCCACACCTCAATGGGTATGTCTAATCTCAAAACATTTGTTGGGACATATGTCCTATTGTTCTATAAATATCTGCATTTACTTTGATGCATGTGCCCTGTTCAAACACCACAATCTTGGTGGCCTGTTGCCACCAATCATCCCTGCATGCTGTTGGAATGTCCACTGTCATTCAATATATGCATGTGTTATGCTTACTGTTCAACTGTTGGAACCCTGGTGTGTTGGGTTAATGAGAATATTACTGCATGCTGTTACAACTAATTTGGAATGCTGTTGTTTATGTTGTAATTAAACACACCTAATCGCAGAACGTATGGGAAGGCCAGTCCCAGTGGACCCACATGTCCCTCCTCAGCTGGCAATTGCACCTGGCACCAGCAGGTCCAGTGCCCAGCCTGGCCTCCCCTCCTCCGTTGGTCCTGTGCCACCTTCGGGTGGAAGCACTGCAGGGGATGGGGCTCATCCCCCCATGCAAGCGTGGGCAGAGAAGGGCCACCTGTCACCCTCTGAAGGGTCTGGGCTGTGGTGCATAGGGAGATCCAGCATTCAGTCGCTGATCCCCTACACCAGCTTGAGGCGAGAGTTGTGCGACTCACAGGTGAGCCTGCCCCTCCTACGCAGCCCCCAGCACAGCCACCCTTGGGGCTGTGAAGGTGCAGTGGTGACTGCCCATGGGTGGGGATCTCAGTTCCACTATTACCATCTGTGGGCTCATGGACTTGCGATTTCCAAACATCCATCCCCATCAGTTGTGTTCACCCATCCCATGTGTCATACTCCGCCCCTGTATGCATCTTGTTTGTCTTGTCTGTTTACCTCCCCAACCTACCTCCCCAAATATACCTACTTCCTCTACCTCACTTTCCACTCTCACCTAAAAAAAAAAAAGAGCAATCTGTTCCCACAAAACAATTACGCCCCAATACATAGCTGCCCATTTCGCACACATGCCCGCTGGACTTGTAAACTGATAATTATAATTGGCAGTACAACATACTTTGTTGTCCTCACCCCTATTCACTCCAAATTTATTGCATATGCACAGCTGTTGCTGGTAAAGAAATGGGCAGCTATGGACCTTACCTACACCCGTCCTGCACATCCCGAGCTTGTTTCCCTACTGTCTTTCCCTCTTTGTGCCCCCTTTTTCACCACTTTCCTATCTCCCCATTTTCTTTTCTTTCAAAGAAATTAGTGTGGGGTTAGCAGGAGTAAGCACTTTTAAGCAGTAGTTAGTGGGTTTGAGTGAGTGTGCGCATGTGTGTGCTTAGCTAAGTATTGCTAAGCATTGCACAAACCCACGCAAACCCGCTTACAACTGCTTAAAAGTGCCTTAGTCACTCTGCATGGCAGGGCTCTTGTTCTGCTGAGCAGCAAAATAAAACACCTCTGTCAGTCTCGAACCCCAGTACCACTAAGCCACAGTAGCTATACAACAGCTTGGTGCTGTAATAAATATATCATGCATTACAATGAGTGAATGTAAAGGGAAAATAGGAATGCCATAACACAAATCTTGATCTGTGGATCTTTACCAGCAGTTGTTGTGGAATTGCATGACATGACTGTGAAAAAAGAACCAGCCATTCTAGCAGGAAATAATGTTACAGTAGCACCTTACAAACTCCGCACAGTATCTGAGCAGGATAATCACTGGCATATTTGAATAGGGCAGAGGCCATACTTCCCAACTGTGACTGCTTTTCAGGGATGTCCCTGATTCGTAAACAAATGTTAGCTTTGTCCCTCAGAATCCCTCTGAAAAGTACAGACGGTAGGCCGAAAAGTGGGGAATTACACTTAATGAATAATGTCAATAAGTAAGAGTACACACTGCATGCATGTCAGAAAAGGTGTATTAATACATATGCTCTGATTCTCTCACAGTCTCAACTTAATGTCTGTAATATATTACAGGTGTACCCCACTTATATGTACCTTTCCCTGAGGCTGTTCAAATATATGCCTGAGTGTATCAGAGGCCTGGCAGAGGCAGAAACACAAAGGCATTTGAGATTTTCTGCTGTTACACACTCTGCAAATAGCTTTGGAATGAGTCCCACAAGCATACCCTTATGCAGGCGTACAGCAGAGAAATATCAAAGGATGCAGCCATGTACTGTTAGCAACCAACTGTGCCAATGCCATTGTTCCAGTGCAGAAAAGACCAGTGTGGTGCACAGACAAAGTATAATAGACTAACCTCTGGCTACCATCTGGATATGTCCACAAGTGGGAGCTACGCAGACAGACTACTTGCCTTGTTAGACTAACAGGTACACAGCAACCCTGTATGTTCAGCAAGATAAACATCACACAATAATATATAATGCTCTCTGTACTTCTGCACCCTGCCCAAAAGAACAATATACCTGTGTATTCAGGCTCTACCAAGGATGTAGATAGGCATACTCAGTACTGAAATTTTTCAAGTTGTCTTGAGCAGCCTGTGCTAATGTCAACACAAATAAACAGCAAACTGTTCAGAAGTGAGGTAATTAATATTTACAGTATAGTAGTTCACAAACAGTTCATGTGCCAGAGGAATACATTGCAATAACTATTTTTGTATGGCAGTTAATTGTCTAATTAGAAAAGAAAGTACATACTCCCATGTATCTTGTGTAAGCATTTGGAGGGGTGAGTAAAATTCTACACTGATAAGTGTGTACTAGAAGCAGCAACATTCACGTTTGAGTACAACATGCAAATCACTGGCTACAACTCTAGCTTCAGAGATAAGAAGTATACCAACCTTCTGACTGACACAACGGTGTCCACAGCAAACAAGCATGGGCCCGACTTTGGAAAGATGAAAAGGCTATGCCTACCTAACCTAGCATTTTATAGCAGTGGGCTGCTATGACAGTGAGTACTGCAATTACCATACAGCAGGCTGCATGCAATTAGTAAATAGTGGGCATCCATTGGTGCATAGGCCATCACATGCACATGTGCAGATACCTAGAAAAGCAGTCTGTACTTGCTGTCCACATATGCAATAATCTCATTTCAGCAAGAGAGAGAGAGAGAGAGAGAGACAGAGGCAGAGACACAGACACAGACAAAGACAGACAAAGAGACAGAAACAGAGAGGCACAGAAAAGAAAGACCAACAACAACAGACAGAGAAAAAAAAAATAAATAAAAAATATTTCCTTTAAAAACAAATGAAACAGAGCAATACAATGGAAAGGTATGTAACACATATGTATTTGCTGGCATGTAGTAGATTTTTATGAAAAGTACATTACATACTGTGAATCATCCATATGTGACAGCAGTACGTATCTCTATGTATCTGTACATGTGCATAGGGCAAGGGACATACTGCAACTGTTTGTGAAGGGTGTGTGTGTGTGTATATATATATATATATATATATATATATATATATATATATATATATATATATATATATATATATATACATTGTTGAAGGTTGTTATGTGCATATTTCTATGTAGGTTGTAGTATGTGGCAAAGAAAACAGCATGCAGTTCTGGTATATGACATGTGGTGGTTAAACGCTGTGGGTATGCTCTGTCAGTTTTGCAGTGTTGCAGCCAGTGAGGCCTGCTAAAGCTACATGGGCTGAGGACACCTTCAATGCAGTCTGCACAACACTGTGCAATATTATTACATAACTGTATATCTCACAACTGTCACATAATTTATATTCCCACCATGAATAGTGGACTGTATATGTGCCTATATGTACATCTATATGTACAGCAATGGATGTTTATATGTATGTGTGCATGTATGTGTGTGTGTGTATGTATATATATATATATATATATATATATATATATATATATATATATATGTATAGATTATGTAGATATATATAGATATAGATATATATAGATATATAGATATGTAGATATATATAGATAGAGGGAGAGAGACATGGGGCATACTTACTGCGACAGGTACCTGGCGACCAAGGTATGGACTGAAGCTCAGTGTTGACACTGCAATGCCATCCCTACTTACCAGAACACTGTACCCAATAACTGCCACATAGGTGGTAGTCTACCTAACACCGAAGGTGTGATAAGGGAACATGGGACACAGGTGGACAGTAGCCTCCCCTTTGATAATCACAGTGCCACACTGGTCATGTACACTGTCTACGTGGTACCCGTCATCACAAAAGGTGTGTCATCTAGGGAAATATTGGTCAGTGTTCCCCTCTACTCATCACATTTAAAACCCATTAGAGAGTACAGTGCCAACTACAGCAACTGGAAAGGCCACAGACATACCTCACAAAGAGTAATACCAGCCTCAAACAGATGCCCTATGCAGACTGACTCACAAAACCACAGCTACACTGTGTTGCATACCGCCTACCCAGAGGTGACCTCTGCCTAACATACTGAGCTATGTCACACCCATAGCTGTTGGACATCCTCCACGTAAACATATTACAATCCCTCCCAGATACACGCTCTAGGGCCCTACACCTTGTCACCTCACTAAACAGTACATGCTGGAGGGATAGAGTCCTAACTCAGAGACATGCCATGCTCTGGAGCAAACCACCTATCGATAGCAAACAAAGCTCCTCATTAGCAGTTGTCATAAATACTCCTGGTGATTGCTTGGGAGATAGGAAATACACCCCGGGAATCACCTCTGTGGTTCTGGTTGACAGGGGCAAGTGAAATGTGTCAAAGGCCAGGGTAGTGTATGGCTAGGCTGCTGTAGGCCCTAGGGCCAATAGCATATTACCTACCCATGACACGATGCACACACACATGTACTTAGTGCAATAATTGCTATGTGAGGTTGACTGACTGTGATAGTGAATGTGTTGGTGAATGTGTGCAAGGTCTGTAAAGGTGTGATAGCTTAATGTGAAATTGTTTTTGTCATGGTAGTTTGTGTCCTAGCTGTGATCCCAGCAAAAGATGTGTATGCTATTGCTAGGCAGAAAAAGTAGTATGGCATAAGGTGTGACGTAGTCCCTTGTTGTCGACTATGGTGTCCCACTGTAGGCTAAAGCAATACATGTATGCTTAGTGAGTGGTACTGCTGGTGAATCCAACTCCCATATGAACTGTAGTACTACCTGAGGCTGTAGGCCTAAACAGTACAGTATGGTGTATGTTCACATTGCTTGGAAACACTGTTTTGTGTGCTCCCTGTAGTCCTCACAGATTACATACCTCAGGCATAAGGTTTTGTAAGTAGTGACACACAGTACTGTATGGTACACAGGTAAAGCTCATCTGGGTTGGCATACATTTGTGTGTTGTATGTATGTCTGATGTGTGTGTAATTATGCCTGTACCATGCCCTCAATCATATCTGTGTTACAGGGTATACGTGTGTATCTAGCAACATGTATAGTCTAGTACAGTAGTATGCCACCTATATCAACAACTGTACACATATTTTAGGCAGGGGTTTGGCATCAAAGACTACTGTGGTATACTGGTAATACTGTAAATGTACTTTACATTCATTGCAATGGACGACATCTTTCTTCATGCATTAGCATTCTATATACCTCCTGTGGCTAGGTGGTGCATTGTGTCACATACAGTGTGCCGTGTACTGTTGTATAGTCTTACATACTGGTTTCACTTTGTTGCTGTGCAGAACATGCTTTAAGATACAGAACATGCCAGGCACTGTCAGGCAGTTGTGGGATGAGCACTGATATGTGGTATTAAAAGTGTGTATCTACTGACAGCCAATAGGTTGCTATATATGGCATTTCATTGATATCTGTACTTTAGAATGTTAAGTGTGCCACATGACTTGCTCACAATTATTGTTTTATTGTCTTCCAGGGTCATGTCTCACCATCGCAACCCTGCGAATTCCGCTGAAGAGAAGGAAATAATAATATCCACCCTACTACAACATCACACCCTGCTGTTCTCCAGAATCAGCCAGGACCATCATGAGCGCACTGCACTCTGGCAAGATGTTGTCCATCGGGAGAATGATGTAGGCATGCATAACCAGACTTATGGACAGGTATGCCATCACTGCAGTGATTTAATTAGACATGTCCGGCAGCATGCCTCCGATGTCCGCAGACAACAGCTTACCACAGGTGGTGGTGCAGCATTACATCCGCCCCTCACCAGAGTGGAAGAGCTGCTTCTCAGCATGGTGGCTCCTGGCCAACTTTACAACAGACATGTGTCATCATGGAGGCCGGAGTCACCCAGCATGTCGACTCAGAGTGTACAGGTAACATGGCATATCTGTAGACTACTGTTAGCTCGATTGTTAGAACATGCATATGTCAGATGTGTACTGTGTATTTAGAAGATGTGGAGCCTGGTGTTGTGCAATACTGATAATTTGGAACATAATCTGTATGCCTGCGACTGTCACCTGTTGTACTACTGTAAAATTGCAAACTCACAGCAGCAATGCCATAGTTGTTGACACTGACAAACTCACAAACTAAAGAAAAATGTAATAAAACTGGTGCAACAAAACACAGGCTGAAAAGCTCCAGATCCAATCAACAACTTGTTCTGTAAAATCCAACTGTTTATTGAGTAAAGCGCTTTTCGTCTCACCTATTAGTGAGACTTCCTCAGACAGCTCAATACTCCTCCCCATAGGTTTAAATATACCTAAACCATTACGTTAATACTCCACCCAACCAATCAATGAGCATAAACTACACAGTTAGTTTACCAAAAATACAGGAAGAAAACTCACTTTAACATATTTCCTGACAGTTTAAACAAAAAAACCTAACCTTATACTGAATATTTTAATAAAAAAAAAAAAAAAAAAAAAAAAAAATATATATATATATATATATATATATATATATAAAATGAATAAATAAATAATAAAAAACTTCCTCTCTGTACATATGTGCAAAATGTATGTATGAAAAATATACATACTTTTAAAAATGTTGAGAAAATTTATATAAAAAAAAAAAAAAAAAAAATATATATATATATATATATATATATATACATATATATTTTTATACTGTACAAAACGTGTATCAAATCATCATAAAGTTCCTTTATACATAATTAAAATATAATAATAAATTAATTAAATCAATAAATACAAACTGTACTGCCTAACTGAGATAAAAAACATATGTCACAAATCCTAAAAATTAAAAGCAAAAGACCTCCCATATATTGAGAGTTCTATTTCCTAAGCTTTTTAATTTAAAGATACAAGAGATGGAATAAATCTCATTTAACCCAGGGGGATGGCAAGCCCTGGTACGAAGCTGCCACACCAGTTCCAACCTCTCCAAAAGCAATGAAGTTGGGCCACCTCTCCCATCAATCTTGACCCTATCGATTGCCCTGAACTTAAAAGAGTGAGAAGGAAAAAGTCCAACATGTCTGGCCAAAACATTATCCTGTTTAGCTGTCCTAATACTATAGAGGTGTTCGTACACCCTTTCCTTTAATTTCTTATCGGTTTTCCCGATATAAAAGGCAGGGCATGTTTCACATTGGGCCATATAAATTATGCCTTTAGTATTGCAGTCACACCTATAATTAGATCTATAATAAGACCCTCTGATATTGAATCTGACTCCAATTTCCATGTAAGGACAATACAAACACATCCCACACTTCACCATCCCACTCTTCTTACTACTGTACCCTCTCCCTACATTATTTTGTAATAAACTCTTTAAATTTCTTCCACGTTTAAAAGCTACTTTAGGGGGTCCTTTAACTTCAAATGTAAGGCATGATCAGGTACAATAAGATCCCAGTTCTTGTTTATAATATCCATGATATCATATCCACTAACACTGAAAGTGGTAATGAAACTAGTTACCCTGATAGATTTACTATTATGTTCTACTAGTAAAGGGCTATGTTCGATTTGTTCGACATTAACTACATTACCCAGAATGAGTTGGTACACATCCCTAATTCTCTTATTTTGCACCTCATTAATCAAATCTCTAACCATGGTAACTGGGTAACCGCTTTTTACAAACATACCCTCTAACTTGTCACATTCTAGTATAAACTCCTCAAAGGTAGACAGCATGCATGCCACCCTAACGAGTTGCTACAAGGCACATTTTGCCATGACTGGGTAAGGAAAGTACAAAACAAGAAAAACGGCAGGTGGATGCATGCCTGAAAATGGGAAGGGATCCAGGTTTAAAAGTGAATTAAAGGGCAACAGATTAATCAAGGCAGGCAAGTAGATCTCCACAGTAAAGGCCCCACACTTGCAGTACTCATTGCAAAACCCATAATTAAGACACACTGCAGCTGGAGTAGCTCATACACACCCACTGACATCAGCAGCATCCATAGCACAATAGTATAAAGTGTGAAAGCACCTCATACACATTTGTGTATTCCCATACACTCTAAACCAGTGGTGTATACAGATGGGGAACTTTTAGTATGTACATGTTAGGTGCTGCCATAGCTTTGATCCACCAGCATGTGTTGGAGACTAAAGGTGGTGTGGAGGATGATGCTGACAACCACCTCAGGCACCAGAGGAGGAGTAGACTGTTCAGACCCAGGGTAACCTACCAGGGGCTACATGATCTGGAGATAGTAGAGCATTATAGGGTGGACAGGGACATCCTACAGCAACTTGTGGAGCTGTGCCAGCCATGCCTCAGAGTCAGAACAAACAGAGGGGAACCCATCCCAGTGGATATGAAGGTATGTGTAAGCCTGAGAATACTAGCTACAGGTACCTTTCAAAGACCAACTGGGGATATCATGGGAATCTCACAGGCATCAGCATCCAGGGTACTACACCAGTTCCTGGATGCCATGTTACCATATGCTAATGAGCACATATACTTCCTCCGAACACAGGAGGAGTTGGTCAGCAATATGCATCTCTTCCACCATGTGGCAGAATACCCAGGGGTATTAGGTGCAATAGACTGCACACACATACACATCAAGTCAGCACCCAGTGAGCAAGGTAGGCACTACATAAACCACAAGGGATACCTCTCCATCAACTGCCAGGTTGTGTGCAATGCCCAGGGCATTATCATGGATGTGTGTGCTGGCAGCTCTGGAAGTTATGATGACTCCCACATATGGCATGCCTCACAATTGTATCAGGTATTTGCCAGGGGGGATATCCCAAATGGCCACCTGATGGGGGATGCTGGCTATGCACTGGAACCATGGATGATGACTCCCATCAGAAATGCACGCACTCACCCATGCAGGAATGCCATAATGAGGCACACGCACAAACCAGAATCATCATAGAGCATGTGTTTGGGATGCTGAAATCACGGTTCCATTGTTTGGACATATCGGGTGGAGCCTTGCAGTACTCTCCAGGCACATGTGCCCACATCTTCATAGTGTGTGCCATGCTGCACAATATGGTTCTGCAGAAACAGCTGCAGCAGGGACAGAATGGGGAAGGCCCTCACAGCCCACCACCATTGCCAAGGGCCCCACAGGCACAGAGGTACTCAGACCACGAACACCCTGAGCCAGCCCCAGTAGGCAGATGGAGGCATGCCCAGTATGCCTATGCCTTGGCAAAGAGGGAACATATAGCACACACACTGACAGTGTAGGCACCTAGGGAATGACACCTTTCTCCACCTGCACACACAGTAAAATGGATGGCACTCACACACACAAGACTACCTGTAAATTGTCATGTATAGGCAGTCTACGGTGTGCATCCAACATAGGCAGCCCTCAATTATTGCCCACACAACTGCCATTATCACAAGGTAAGTCAACACCTGAACAGTAAATTAAGCTATCAACATATGCAGATACTGTATGTATAGATTCATAGGTAGGTACTTGGCCAACTGCCAGAGGCCATTCATAAGCCCAGCCAAAATGTGTCAGCTTTTGCCATCCCATTGATTCATTAACTGTCCCTCTGTGGAGCACATCCAATGGTGGGATCCCTGGGGGGCATCTACTGTTCCCAATCCTCTCTTCAAGGTTTCTTTTGCAGAGTGATAGTGAGGGGCTCTGTATAATGTAGTTAGCGATATTGTTCCAAAGTATGGGGAGTGTCTGTGACAAGAATCTGTCCCTCCAGCATCTTCCAGTTATTGTTGTGGCAAGGTTCAGCTCACTACAATGTGTGGCTCACTGTGACATGGATTCCCATAGGTGGAGCATATCCATCAAGGCTGAGTTTGACATGGCTGTGTTGGCCAGCAGAGATCATCTCTGGGTAAACGTGGTGCCACTGAGTAAAGCAGGAGTTTATTCAGTCTGGCTGCATAGGCCATATGTTGGAGGCCAGTATTCTCCTTGGCAAGGTACATTAGTGGACCTCCCAGCTGTTGGAAGTGTCTTCTGAGGTACATCCCACATGAGTTATTATACCCTATGATGGGACTGATGAGTGATGAGTAAAGGAGCACTATAACCCCAGTATGTCTAGATGGGAATCCTTTGGTAATCAGATGTCCTACATATAAGGATGTCCTAACTACTGTGGAGATATGATTGTCAAAGGGGAGATCACTATCTACCTTAGTTCCCAGATACCCCATTACCTTGTCAGTATTAAAGTGGCTTTCACTTATATGTTAATATGTGGGTGCCAATTCCACAATGGAATGACCATGTAGTTAGTGGCACTTGGCTGGAGGCAGTGATGTTGACACCCTGTGACATTCTCTGTGAAGTCCTTGAGGGATGTCTGTGTTAGCTGGACTATCAATCATGGCTCGCAGTTCGCAGTCATTGCCAAACATGGTCTACCATAGTCTACCTGTGTTTGCCTGTACCTCTGAGATCTATATGCCAAACAGTAGGGCTCCCAGGACTGAGTCCTTTGGGACACCAGTCATGAATGGTCAAGAGTTGGACCTGGAGACTGCTAGTTGTACCATGTGGGTTCTGTGTGTAAGCCCATTGGCAACCCATTCTGTGATGTATGGGTGTATGTACAGGCTGGTGTGTTTATCAATAATACCTGAGTAGGGCATGGTATCAAAAGCCTTGACGAGGTCCAGGTAGTATTTGTGAACCACCTCCCCCGTCATTTAATGTCTTGGTGACTGCATGTAAGATGTCAAACAGGTTCAGTAGGCATGAGCTGCACTCAACTAAGCTGACCTGGGTTGGGTCACATGTTTGGAGGTTACCAATGTCTTTGTTAATGAGTGCCATGAGAATGTGAACCATACCTTTGCAGAACAGGCTAATCAGGCTCATGGGGAGGTAGTTACCATGGTCAGTTGTGATTCCACCTTGATGGAGTGGAATAACCATTGCCATGCACTATTTGTATGGGCATGTAGCCTGTGGAGAGGCTGAAGTTGGAAAGCTTAATTAGGTTGGGGGTCAGGTTGTCTTGTACAGTTAGCAAGATACAGTCTGGGACAACATTTGCCTCCATTGACGCTGTGTTCTGCTGTTAGAGAGAGCCATTTCCACCAGTGTCTCTGATGTGTGGGATACTGTACCTTTCGGGTAGTGTTGTGGGCTCTTTAGGGGGTGAAGTATGCACTGATTGTATCTGCAAGGATGTTGATGATATCAACAGGGTCAGCATATTTTGTGCTATATTTCACCGACAGTGCAAATCTGTGTGTCACCGCTTAGATCCTTGACATAGCCAAAGAAGGCTTTGTGGTTATCTTTTGAATCCTTGCATATTCTCCTGCTGATGGTAGCCTTGGATGATGTCATGAGGAACCTACGTAGCATACTAATAGTGGTCACGGATGTCTGCCCTTCATGGGATTTGCTGTTTGTCTGGAACACTGTCCTACTTCTGTAGTATAGCCTGTTTATTGCAGCGGTCCACCAGACTGGTGTCCTTGTCTAGGATGAGTGAGTCTTGGTTTACCAGTGATAGCACGATCCATACATCCATGTAGGTGCTTATAGACTGCATTTGTAAATTTGTGAAGTTTTTTACTATGCATTCTCAATAAAGGTTTTGGTGATTTTATCTGGGCATCACCAGTGTGCTTTCTACTTTTACCAGTACATTTGTAAATCTGTCTGCATCTTGAGCAGTGTTTTTCCCTTAGTGTGGGGGCTGTGAAACCCCCCACTCCTGTCACTAGTAGTGTAAATTTAGCTGTAAAAAAGGTATACACTGTGGTATCTGTGGGTGGGGGAGATGCTTGGGTGTGGAAACAGTGAATAGATCATAGTCAGATCTATCCAGTGACTGGTTAAATTCCATTGTGGTGCACCTGTTGCCCATGTTGGTGATGACCACTTTTAGTAGTTTCCACCCCACGTTAGGGAGGTTACCACCTGATACAGGGCATATGAGGTGATAAATTCCAGGAAGTGCTGGGCCTGGAAGTGAGGACTGGAGTAAGTTTCCCAGTTAATGGTATGGTAGTTGACTTTGACCAATGCCAGGGTGTGCATTAGGACTGTCATGTTATCCACTGTCTTCAGGTAGGTGGAGTGGTGGTCCTGGGTCATGGAGAGTGATCCATAGCAGGCCAAAGTTTACATTGCAGTTGTGGCTGATGTTAGATGCACATGGATGATCTCAGAGGTATCATGCCGCCCCACTAACCTGGAGGTGTAGGTATCCCTGATGAGTATGGATACAGCCCCTCCATGTCTGTGTCAGTCCATGTTCTGTGGCTGAAATGTGTGGTATGGGTTGTAGTCTGGAAGTGCTGGTGTACTCTCAGGAGCCTTAAGACAGATCTCAGTTACTGCACAGAGGCTGATGTTGTCCATCCTGAGGAATGCTGTGAGTGCATGCATGCTGTAATCACAACCCCTGGTGTTGAGTAGCATAACCCTCATTGAATCTGCTATTGTGCCATTTATGGAGCTGGTATTCCCCTTCGAGACTCTCCTATATAAGGCACCATTGGGGCACCAATAGCCTTGGCCAGTATTCCAAAGCCTAAGGCTGACACATAGGCCAGTATGGTATCGTTGCATGTATGTTCCCCATCTGTGCTTGTTTTTCATCTCTCCTGTAGGTAACCTACTGGTAAGCAATAGAAAGCCTTAAACTTATACAAGTCTTCTAGCTTCCAAGATAGGGTTTTGGAGTGACTAAGTATCAGTGTTCTGTATGTTCTTGCTGCACTTAACTGTTTCCTGACTACATGGTGATTTCTCACTGTATATTGTGATCTGAAGGTCTGTTTATTCACATATTATGGCACTTTAGAGGTTCACAGATAGCCTACTACTTATCTGCCCAAGGGCAATTAGAAGCATAGCTACAGTGTGTTGGCTTTCCCTGCACCATTGATGAAGTAACTGAGCCTCTGTCAAACATAGCCAATGAAGCAATACCAGGCAGAGTTGCCGGAAGCTGTTGAACATTGGGGTTGTGGAGGGTGCTAGGGGATACTTAGTGATCTAAAGAGGACATGTTAATAGGACAATTCAACACCATTCAATTCCTCCAACAGGTCTCGCAGCTATCAAACTGGACAGTCTCCCCCACCCCCTGGCTGTATGGTTCTGGGACACATGATCCCAAGGGTGTATATTCTGTTTATTATAAAGACATATGTTTTTGGCAGATTAAAGGTACGGCTATGGGGGCATCTTTTGCCCCCATATATGCCGACCTTTTCATGGCCTATGTAGAGAATGAGATGATCTACAATTCTATAAGGAATATTTTTCTTACAGATATGGACATATGGAGACGTTACCTGGATGATATATGGTTGGTCTGGAGGGGCACGGAATCCCAACTTACTGAGTTTATTCAGTATTTGAATAATAATGAATGGGGGTTGTGTTTTACGGAACAACATGGCAACAATAAGATTATATTCCTGGATGTACTTCTCCGGAAACAACCTGATGGCACATTGGAAACTGAAATGTACAGGAAGTTCCCACAATACAACCCCCTATTACATGCCTCCAGTTACCATGCTCCACATATAGCGAGGAACATACCTAAATCCCAATTTATCAGAGCAAAACGCATTTGCTCTGAACATTCTACATTTTGTGTTAACCAAACTGATCTTACTTATAGATTTAAACAAAGGGGTTATAATGCTGGTACTATTGCTATTGCCAAATGTCAGGTTAACAATATGAAACGCCATGATTTATTGCAATATAGGGAACGACCGATTCAATCATCTCAACCATTGAGACTTGTTACTACCTATGGTCGCAACACCAACTGCCTATTGGGGAGTGTTATAAAACATTGGAATATTTTGAAATGTGACCCTGAGGTTGCACACATTATTCCTGATCAATGTATGTTTTCTTATAGGAATGGCAAGAAGCTTCAATCTTATTTTAATCATTATAAAAGTAGGGATACTAAATACATCACTAAGATACAACGTACCTTATCAGGTCATATTTTGCGTGGGTGTTTTCCTTGTGGCCACTGCATTAATTGCAAATATATTTCAACAACCAATGAGTTTTCCAGTAGAAATTGCCCCAGAGTTTTTGACATCAATAGTTTTGTGAATTGTAGCAGTGATTGGGCTATTTATATGGCTACATGTAACTCTTGGGGCTTTCTACATTGGGCAAACCTCCAGGTGCATTAGATTACGCATCTCTGAACACTACAGCAATATAAAACACAAAAAGGTGACTAATGCCCTTTATAAACATCAGTTGGTCCATCCAACAGCAAAATTTATGTTCACTATAATTGACTTAATACAAGGGGATCGCAAGAATAAAAGTGGTTGGCATAATATATTAAACAGTAAAGAAAAGAAGTGGATAATTATATTAGGTGGTCTTTTTCACCCTGGTCTTAATGAATATTCATGAGGAACAAACCAATAGGATTCAGGTTTTGCCTATTTAAACAGCTTGTAATGAACTACATGTATACACTGAAGAAGGCTGTGTATGTTACCAGCCGAAGCCGGTATGTTTGTACTTGCTGGGATGTTATTTTGTTAAATATACTCATTTTAGTCACCATTAACTGGCTCCAGTTTTTTGTGCTGTTGATTTCATTTGGGAGCCGTGCATTGACCTACGTGCAGGAGGAAGTCTCTTGGTGTATATTCTGTTACCCATTCACACAACAAGGTTTCCCTTGAAGTGTGTCAGTGAGGGGCTATGCCTAATGTAGTTAGGAATGTAATGTATTGTCTCACAGTACATTTGTTATATGTTGTTATTTCAAGAGTACGTGGAGGTCAGTGAGTTTGCTGGCCTCCACCCTTTGCTTAGCCTAGGTACACATAGAAATCATCTAAATAGGAAATTGGCGGAAGCAACATTAATGTCAATAGTGTAATGGTTACAGCATCTGCATAGTATCTGTGCATCCGAGGTTCCAATCCTAATAAAGGCAGGGATGTTTATCATGTTCAAAAGTATGCTTTAACCACAGCTTGCATATATGGGTAGTAATCATCTGTATAATAAACATTCAAAACACCCATATATACCCATGTGTGCTAGACATTACAATCAGCAGAGAATGTAATGTTATGTCAGCACATAGTGAGATGTTACTTCACTGACATGTATATATCCTGAGTAGTTAGCAGATGTGGCCATGTTTGCGTGCACAGGTTATACGTTACAAAGTTTGTTTAACTGTGTTTAACTGCTGCTATAATGTCACACAAACACTTTTAAACATGCTTATAACTGCTTAAATGAGCCTTATTCTGAAGTAAAAAACATTTGTAAAGCATTGCAGGTGTTGAACCCTGGACCATGCACACTATAGTCATGGGACTTACCACTAAGCCATCTGAGGTGTATACATGTTAAATGGTCTTGAGACTACACCTTATACCATATGCATTTCACTGTAATATATATATATATATATATATATATATATATATATATATATATATATATATATATATATATATATATATATATACATGTCAGTGATGTCTGCACATCTATATATATATATATATATATATATATATATATATATATATATATATATTATACAGTTACATCAATAGCCATATATAAAAACATCTATGAACACACTTCGTAACACAGAAGCACTCCAAAGGAATGGAATTGGAGTGCACATAAAACACATGCCGCTCTGGTATTATAACAATTAATATTAACCTAATTCACCATAGAAGTGGTGGTTGTTGTGTATGTGAAGATTGGGGTAGGGAAGGAATGATGCGTAATGCAATCATGCATCAAGGAAGGCCTGGGTCGGATGTCCAATAAGTGAACTGGAGGGGTATAGATGGAGTATGTGGACAATATAAAAAGGACACAAAACAAAAACCTTTCTCATTCTTAATACACCCTGTCATGTCACATTGCAACACCTAATTTCACAAACATATGAACAATAACATGTATCAGACATATGTACACCAACTGACTATCACATTTGTTTTCAGTAGTGAGGAATGCCTGTAGTAAAATGTATATTTTAAACACCATAACATTTGTACATATCTCAGATGCCTTAGTGGTAAAGTCAGTGACTGCGGTGTTCATGGTCCCAGATTCAAGACCTGCAAGAGCAGTTAGGTTATTTTGAGGGCCAGAATAAGGGCTGTTAGATGCAGGTGGATTAAAGCACGCTTAAGCAGTTGTAAGCTGGTTTGCGCGATAGTAAGTGGCGCTGAAACATGGTAAACAGAGAAGCGCTTCACAGGTTTAAACTTTGCTTAACATTGCGCAGACCACGGGCAAATCTTCTTACAACCACGTAAATGTGCGTTATTCACACTTTCCCTACCAGTGCCTATTCTGAGAGGTAAAATAATAACACCTTCCAGGAGTAGAACCTGCAACCATGTACTCCATCCTCAGAGTAACTTAACAGTAAGCTACCTGGGATGTACCTATCCCAGTTGTGTATGCAGACAGGTTAAAACACAAAAGGGAGGAATGTGTTGAAATAGGATAACCTGCCATGTACCCAATTAAATGTGTATGCTCATATATAGATATATAGATATATATGAGATACATAGAGACATATTGATATATACAGGTCTACATATATATGTAGATATATAGATAGGTTAAAAACATCTACACATCTATGGAGGTACAGATAAATGTGTGCAATAATCTCTCTCTCTCTCTCTCTCTCTCTATATATATATATATATATATATATATATATATATATATACATATATATATATATATATATATATATATATATATATATATATATATATGTATATAAATACACACATACATACATGTCTGTAGACAGCATCTGAAGTGTTCATATCTGAGTATAACATGGACCATAGCAATCACACATTCTGCCCCCCCCCAAACAATATGAACATAACATATGAAGAGTATATGCCAATACACTATTACAAATATGTTCTATGGACACAGTTACCAACACAACTGCAATGACTGCAAATATCCATGACAGAAATACACAGACAGCTTTCATTTTGCAAAACTTTATTACATTCCGATGTATTGCCAAAAGGATTCAAGGACTAACTGTACCTGCATGCTATACAGGAAGCATTTAACAGTGCCTTAATTAATCAGCCTGCAATTATCATAGTATTAGTCCACTAAGGGATAGGTGTTCACATAGGGAAAGAACACCCACACACATATAGACATTGTATAAAAGGGGTTTCTACACACCTGCATGTGCTATGTACACTCACCAGCATTTACCTCACAACCAAAATAATTACATCAGTACATACTGTCATACCATATCCAATTATTCAACTACTGTGCAACATCTGCTGAAACCTTAACATACCTGGATGCAGACACACTAACATGGCCCTATCTGAAATACTTACTGTTATGCAATTTAACAGCTGCTGATGTAACAGGGTTTGTATGAACTAATCCCGTTTCAGAGGGTTGAAAGGTTTGTACACCAGGAAGTGTTACCGAGTACTGATTATCAGCACAGTATGATACACAGTAACACCAAACTAAATATGTCTGGTAAGCACACTATAAACCCCCTAACATTATATGCATAGCTATGCAGCCTTGAGCTGGTCAAACAAACCTGGTCAGACTGAAACATATGCAGAAGTATTAGATACAGACAAACCCTGCACAAGTAGCAATGTTCAGAAATATAACAGTAGTACTCACATTTAGACCAAATCCTCTAGGCATTACACACAAAATATTACTGTTCATCTCCATACAGCTGTTGCAATAGATTCCAAACAACACTTCCACGCTGTCTTCCTCTCAAGTAAGGCAAAGGGACAATGCCCAAGTGGAGTACTCAGTTATACTCCACTGTAGCCATGGTATTGGCTAAGGCAGTAGCAGCGCAGCTGATGTGCATGTAATTAGCTACTTAGGAACACAAATTGGTTATTGGGATAGCACATGTTACTGTTCTGTAACTATAAAAGGTTGCCTTGTCACACATTCAAACCATCTGTATCTACCTGTAGGACAATACAAAACACTGAAAGATGAACCAAAAACGAGTATTATACTAGTCAATAACACCTCCAATTACTAAGAAGGTATGTATAACATGCAGTATATCTGTGTATGTCGTACTTACCTGTTCTGTATGAATTACAGAGTAATCAATGCATATATTGGAAATAGCTATCTTGTAGCTAGCGATGTATTGTTGAGCAGTAGTAATGCTTGAAGGCTTAAACACACAAAGAACGAAATAACCAAGTAACTAATAAGTTCTACAAATACAGTAGCAGAACACTCATTCACTGGTCATTAAACGTGAATGAAAGCGCTAAAAAACAACTTGGTGTCTCTTATTGTGCTGGTGTTCTGCTACTGCATTTGTAGAACTTATTAGTTACTCAGTAGTAATGCTTGTAGTATTCTATGTGCGTACTGCTGTAGGTCACAAGGCAAACAATGTATACACCACAAGAAATGATATGGGCTATACTGTAACAGTCGACATATGTATGGGTGCATAAGTAAGATGAACATGTTAAAGATGGGCTTAATGTGCAAATATGGTGTGCATTGTGGGATATTGTGCCAATAACTGTGTAATGTACAGTATATTAGGCAGATCTGTATTCTATTCTACATAGCAGTTCTGTTATGTTATGCAAACAGTAGTTATGTCTATTAGCAATTACAATACTCAATAACAGGATACATATCATTTGTATTCATCTGACAGTTTAATGGCATGATAGCAAAGATAATTGGAAGAGCCAGGTAACTATCCATGCACATAACACAAGTAATATCCACCTCTCTAGTATTGTTTGCAAGCAATAACAGCTGTGCATGTGTGCATGCTATGCAAATGTGTAGTGACCCTTGCTACAGGGCTGGACCTCTCTAGTATCGTTTGCAAGTAATAGCTGTGCATGTGTACATGTTATGCAAATGTGTAGTGACCCTTGTTACAGGGCTGGTCCTCTCTAGTATTGTTTGTAAGCAATAACAGCTGTGTATGTGTACATGTTATGCAAATGTGTAGTGCCCCTTGTTACAGGGCTGGACCTCTCTAGTATCATTTGCAAGCAATAACAGCTGTGCATGTGTACATGTTATGCAAATGTGTAGTGACCTTTGCTACAGGGCTGGACCTCTCTAATATCATTTGCAAGCAATAAGAGCTGTGCATGTGTACATGATATGCAAATGTGTAGTGACCCTTGTTACAGGGCTGGACCTCTCTAGTATCGTTTGCAAGCAATAACAGCTGTGCATGTGTACATGTTATGCAAATGTGTAGTGACCCTTGCTACAGGGCTGGACCTCTCTAGTATTGTTTGCAAGCAATAACAGCTGTGCATGTGTACATGTTATGCAAATGTGTATTGACCCTTGTAACAGGGCTGGGCCAAATGGCTATGTGCACACCTACATAGAGTGGATATTGAGACTAGAGACACGCTGGTTGAACTACCAGGTTTGTGTAGCCCAACCTCTCATAGCCAACCTAACAGCCACTTGCACATACTGTATGTAAGGTAGTGCACAGCACTGGTAATGAAACAGGTTGCATATCATCTTTAACTCCAGAGTAACATCTGCAGTAGAAGTGTAAGATGTAGGCGACAGCTGTCCATGTGTAATAGCCGCTTCATAGGTGATGGCATACTCTATCTGATTATATCCTGATCATGTTGATAGTGGCATCAGAGTCTATTGATACATGACTCTGTTTGGAGAGTGGGTGTCTGTGCCCATCAGAGCTCATGGTCCTGGTGGATATTTGAGTATATAACCAGAGAAGGAAACAGACCCGTTGACACTTGCATCATCTGTAATCAACTAACAGGAAGTGATGTGCTCCTCAGAGGAGGATTGCTGCTAAAGGTAGCTACAATGTATCTGTAATAGCCAGTGTTGTTATGTCCATAACACAAATATTTACATGCGATCATCACTGTCTAAAACATCTTCATAAGCAATACGTACACTAAATACAGTACTTGGTACTTGTAGTACTGAATGCTCATACAGGTATGTCCACTAGTCAGCTACTGGTGTTTACTAATGTCAGCTTTGTGTATGTAGCCATCCTGGGGGAATGTAATCTCTATGCCATGTACACTGACAAACCCACCTAACACCACACCCCAAACATTGTTTGGGATGCAGCTACAGTGGTAAGCTGTAAGGCAGCCCAGTCTACAGCCATGACTGGACTGGACAGTCATGAGGTGTAGGTTAACACATGCATCTCATCAACACAACCAGCACATACCCTTACCAGAATACAGTAAGGACACCCACACACACTACCAGAAATCACACACATTCACAGACGCATCTAAGTATCTGGCCAAACAAGTGACCCCCCCCCCCCAAGCTGGAAGAGACAGACACCAAAATACACAAACTGTATGACATAGTTTGCATAACTGTGCCACACATCAGAACATGTGGCTGGAAACATGCCCAACAGTACTCATTCGTGAATGCAAACTCTAGCATTATGTTACACACCAACCTATACGTGGGCATACATACTTTCAGCTGCCTGTCTGCCATGATTAGCCACATGCCCATACACTCAGACCACCTTTTGAACCATACACATGGCTCTGGCATATTCCATGTTGTTGTGCAGGACCTGTGATGCAGTAGCCTGGACTGCATGGAAACACATATAGGAACTGTCAGGTCTTATAGCCCATGCAGGTATGTCCAAACACCTGGGTAGCATTCTGCCATTGGCCAGAACAATACTGCAGTACAGGGACAAAAGTATTGTATTCCACAATTGTCTAGTGTAGTGGTGCATTCAAAGGGTATCCAGTATCTGTCTGCCTGGGATAACATGGTTGACAGACCATGATGCTTTGCCAGACAGGGCCTGCACTTGTCACCCCTGGATACTGCCTAGGGCTCATGCTTCCCTTATAGTGCCATCATCATTCATCATGCACAGTTCAAATGAAGGTCCACTGCTGTTACAGGGACAGCCAAGCAATAAACTGCGGGTCTTGCTACACAATGATACATGTCAGAAACACTATATGGACACACATATGTCAATCCCTAACATGGAGAACATATCTGTGTAATCACTGAGACATGTTTCAGCACTCCAGAGAGCACACCTGCATGACCATGTTATAACATATACTTCACCTCTTGCCCATTATCCTTTATTGGAACACACGGACCACAGGTGTGTCTATATTCCTGAAGGATATGTACAACCCCATACTAGTTGCACTTGCATAACTTCAGATGCATTATGCTGAACAACTACCTTTGTGCCAAAGTGGAATTCAAATTGCATCTTGCGATAGATCACCCACCAGGCCACGGATTTCCCAACTGTCATAATGTGCTGTAATGGGGAAGATTAGGTCTGAGACAGAACCATAATAATGGCTACTCTCAACTATTCCATTATGAACTGGGAAGACTCCTCATGTACCAACACCTGCGCTCAATGCATGTTGGATTCCATCAACACCAATGACCTGGATCACAGTAGTCACACAAACAGGGTTAACAGTATGGTACACATAGTCAGTCCCAATGCCAATGTTATGTTTCCTAAGAGCAGAGTGGTGACTGTCATAGCACCCATGCAGATGGACATTGCATGTGCAAATACTAAATTCTACACAAATGAACCTTAAGCAGTCACATATGTGCAGTGATTGTGCCACTGAAACAGAACCAGGATTCAACCCAACACAAACAAGAATGCAAACATGCTGTAAAATGTACCACAGAAGGTAGTAACTGTTGCAAGAGTGAACACACATGAGTGTAGGTGATCCCTGGTCATCCTCAGTAAGATGCAGATACACCATATAAAACCACACAAAGTTACTGTGAAACTAATCAGCCACATATTATGAGGCCAAGCACAGAGCATTCTATAGCTGTGTCATTAATTGTAATGGCAATGACAAGACCTACCGTGCTGCACAGCACTATGGCGTGGGAAGTACTGCACCTACAGAAATAGCACCCATTCATCCAGATAGTGTCTTGAAGAACCTAAACCCACTCCCACCTCCCCCCAACAGGTACACTTAGTAATATATTCATGTACACTACAGGGCCCCTGTTATAACGACTATGCAGGTACAAGCTGCACTCTCTAAAACCATACATACTGCTTTCATGGGAGCTGTCAACATCCCAGGGTGTATCCTACACAAATGTAAGAACAATCAGCTATCCACATACACATCATGTTCAATCATAGCTCCATGTCAGGCTGTGTAAACACCAAATGGTGCACAGCAAAAGTTATCACACTCCCACAAAGGGGGAGACACCATTGATAATGGGAAATAGTGCACAACTACCCTGCTGAGTCTGGTCTGTAAGGCCATGAACCGTGATCAACGTATCTGATGTACTCAGTACAGATGTAGATGACAGTAGGGTTGATTCACACTGCATATCATGACCTTGCCCGGTCGTAGAACACCATCACCTATACTGTTTCCAGCTACACTCAGTAAACTAGGTGTATATTCCTATGTCACAGGAGTTGTTGGTAACTGGACTGCTGGCAGAACCAACACTACATTAGGTGTCTGACTAATGCTCGCACATCAAACCAGTGCCAGCCACAGTAATACAGGGTTCATTCCTGGCACTCCCCCTCTTTGCTATCTATACCACACAGACTAACACAGAAGGCATCAGCCTATTGATGTTTTCAAATGACTATGAACTAGGAGCAATAGTTGACTCAATGTGTGCTGTGTTCAACATACAGAAGGGCCTTAGTGTGTCAGATGTGTTGTGTGTGATGTATGGCCACAATCTGACAGCTAAGTATTGCATTGTCATCCCCTATGTTACAAACCCTGTACCCATGAACTACCACCTAGGCAGCCGTTAACATAATGGCAACTGTGTCTATGGGATGCAGCCGGACAGTACTCTTTCCTTTGATAGTTACTTCACCACACCAGACATGTAGTGGTATGTGGCACCCCTAATCATGACAGGGGGCCACCCAGGAATATAGAGATAATTGCTCAGCCATACTCAACACCCATGTGACCCATAATACATCACATATTTCCTTTAAGTGTTATTGCCCATGTGTAGATGGCCTACACTGCCCTTCCCAATCCCCAGCTGCACTATGTAGCATGCAGCCTACCATGAATAAAGCCATGTCCAACCCAGAGGTGTTGGACGTGCTACATTTAACCCATCCTGATCCCAAATAAACACATACTTCATGGACATCCACCTTTCTAGTACAAAGATCACAACATGCTTGACAAATCTCTGTCCCATACACTTAACATACTCTTGCTATACTATGCATCCCTGTCCAGTGAAGCTGCACATTGCCTCTCTCTGTGACATGGTGTGATGACCGTATGCCAAATATATCAGTAACCCAGTGTAATAGTTCTGTGGCACTGCTTGAACTGGGCACTTGAACTTATCTGTCTGTTGCCTACAGCTAGGTAACCTGTCTGCCTAGGCTCATAAATGGCCAAGGGCATATAGCCTACTAGATCACTATGATCATACATGCTATAGGTGATATCCAACCCTGCAAATACCATCAGGCTAGCTATAGTCCCATGTATTACACATGTGCAACACAGGCAATACATGGCAGGATGCTACATAGCTGTGTAGTGCCATGTAGATGTATATGGCAAAACACATACATGCTTGCAAGTCTGCAGGGTCACAGGTCATGTCCTTAATGGCTATGCATGACAATATATGTAACATATACACAGCATTAAGGTCAAGTGCATTAATGTGAACACATCCAGGCATGTGCTGATAGGTAAAGACACCAGTACAGGCAAACAGACATGCCCACATCAAGACAACATCCACATGGTGTATGAGCAATGTCATCACATGACGCACACATATATGGTGATAACATCACATCACCAGTAAGTGTCAAATGTGTGTGACTTATACATGTCAGTTGTGTTAGTGTCATGTAGATTTGCAAAGACGTATTTGTAATCTTAATAAATGTGATACACATGTATGTTCGGCTGTACTTCTGTACTTCTCTGTAAGTTACTGTGACCTGTCTCCATCATTATGTCTTCCAGGTATGCCACATAGCATGCTGTAGGCATACAGCCGCTTGGAGGATGACGTCCTCGTCCCATACCTCCTTGACAACCATACAACACTCTTCAGCCATGTGCCACAGGATGCACAGCAGTGAGATGCCCTGTGGGAGGAACTCTGCAGGAGAGTAAATGATGTTGGCCATCACAACTGCACTTATCAGTAGGTGCACCGACACTGCACTGACCTCATAAGATGGGCAAAACAGTGTGCTAATGCAATCGCCAGGGAACAAGGTGCAACGGGGGGCACTCACCCAGTCCCCACTCACACGTACCAAGGAGCTACTGGCCAACCTCGGGACACCTGAAGACCTCCATCCACAAGCTTTAGCTGGTATTGTGGAGGTGGGTGTCTCTCAACCACCGAGTCTGGAGTTGCCTGGTAAGTCACTACTGCACATATAACACAGCTAGATTTCACATAGTTATATGTGTTACTGTACAATACGTAATGTAACATCATATACAAGGCATGTATGCACACATGCCACATACTATAGTCTGCTACTCTATGTATGCACAGATGTGCATATTCCATAGTATAGTGTATTGTACTGGCTTATGTGCTGACATGGACACTGCACCCTGTAGCTATCACACAGGTGTGGATAATGATCTTACTGCTGTGACACTCTTGTTTAGGTACATCTGGTGTTTTGCAGTGACAACAGCCTGTGTCAGGTGAGATTGTTATTATTTACCAGGCTTGATAATGCACGGAACATATTAATTGCATGCTATCTGCCATAACACACGTACACATAATGTATGGTGGTCCTGTTAATAGACACTGATCAGACTTGCAATGCATCACAATGGTTACCCATGTGAAACAATTGAAGACTATATGAAACACCTAAACTAAACCTTCCAAACTGTCATTGCCAGATGTATGGACAACAGTGAATACAGTAGTAAAGGTGTGTTTCACTGTAGGGACAGGTACTACATACATTCCCCCCCTTTTCACCTTGAACTTATACCCACCTCTTATATCTCCTCCTTATTTCAAAAATTAAAACCTACTACCCCCTCAGCTGCTAAATTACCACCAGGATACCTCCAAATAGGAGCCAAAGCCATTGCCTTCCCAATCTCCATATTGATCAATAGAACCATAAAAGAAGGCACCATTCCATCTATTTGGAAAATCTCACACATCATCCCACTTCACAAAGGCGGTGACTCTACTGAGTTCTCCAACTATTTCCCCATAGCTCTACTCTCTCCACTTGCTAAAATTATGGAGAAATGTATCCACAAACAATTAATAACTCACCTACTTCAGTATAATCTCCTTGCTAACTGCCAACATAGATTCCGGCCATTTCACAGTACTACCACTGCCTTGCTATCTTTTACTAACTCTGTCAACAATAATCGTAATAACAATATTCTTTCCTCAGCATTCTTTGTAGACCTATCTAAAGTGTTCAACATGGTTAATCATCAACTTCTCCTCCACCAACTGAAGTCCCTCTCACTGGACAATCCTGCTATGAACTGGTTTACATCATACCTAGAAAACCGTAAACAAGCAGTTCTCTGGCAAAACCATCTTTCTGATCTCCTTCCCACCTCCCTAGGTGTCCCTCAGGGCTCTATTTTAGGTCCACTTCTGTTTTCCATTTTCATAAATGACCTTCATCTCTCTACTCCACTCTCCACCTGTATTCAGTATGCTGATGACTCTACTATCATCTGTTCTGCCTCATCCCAAACTGAACTTCATTCTATCACACAAAAAGCCTTTACCACTATAGAAGAATGGTTCTCCAACCACTGTCTTCTCCTCAACCCCCAAAAAAACAAACTTTTGCTCTTTAAACCCTCTCATTTGTCTCCCCCATTTCATTTTACACTTACATCCAACAACGGTACTGTTATCTCTCCTGACCCCACCACTAAACTCCTGGAAATTACAATTGACAATCAATTAAAGTTTGACACTCACATAAACACTACAATAAAATTGATTAACAAAAAACTTAGATCCCTTTATAGAATAAAACCCTTCTTGACACCAGTTGGCAGAACCACAATGGCTAGAACCCACTTAATTTCTACCCTATTATACGCTTCCCCAATATTCAACAATCTTTCTTCAAATAATCTTAACAAACTAGCTAGAGCATATAACAACATTGCCAGATTTGCTACAAATACACCTTACAGGACTCATCACTGTCTGAACCTAAAACAACTAGACTGGCTTGAATTACCTCACTTATTACATTTTAACCAACTTATAATCACCCATAAAGCCCTATACCAACCCAATAATATCACAATTCTCTCTTCCCTCATAAGACCTTATAACAACTTGAGAAATCTACGCTCTGCTAACAAAATGTTGATTCATACTTCCTTATCTAACAACTCAGCAGGTGACACCATATTCTCTAATTCAGTTGGTAAAATATGGAATCAACTACCACAAGACCTTACAACCCTAACCTCTCTCCCACTATTTAAAACTAACCTAAAACTTTTCTTCTCCAACCATTGGTTATGTTCTTGTACTAACCCTGCCTAGCTGTTATTCTCTAATTTATCTGCTACCCACATAACCTAATTTTTTCTACCTTAAATCTTTATGTACCCAATCTATACTCGAATCTTCACTCTTAATTCCTATCTCAGTCACTACTTAGTACTATTTACCATGCTTAAAACCTACCAGATACTGTACTTACATTTCTTTTTGTATACTATGTTAAACTGAAGATGAATTACTCTATATTAATGCCATCTCCTAATCGTTAGCATCAGATGTTTATATATTTTTAAGTATATTTTTGGTTTTAGTATGTATTTTGTGTGTTATTTTTAGTATGTTATTTTTTTTTGGAGCTTTTCTCCCCGGGCCTCCACTGAAAATGGACACGTATCCAGTTGGACTAGCCCGGTCAACAAATGTAAAATAAAATAAAATAAAATAAATTACACATGTTGGGAATACAGACAGTATTGTACAGACAGCATATGTGTGCACACACTCTAAATGTGTTGGAGCTGGAGTATGACCGGCCCACAGGATAGACCCTTGTGGATTATACCCTTGTTATGAATGTCACACAATGTCACGTGCTATCTGACATGTCCATGACATGTAGTGGGCTGACTGCAACATTGCTCAACTATCCTGCAGAACATGTCTCACATCCCATACATATCACCCTTTGTCTGCATAACCCTGTCCTCAGTCGAGCATATGACATCTATGGGTGTATGTCATATGGGATAACACTGACATGTGAAATAAGATGGTCATCACAACCATTGGCCAGAACATGTGCACACATGGCCATGGAGGATGGCCAGAGACATGAAGCAACACACACAGTAGAAGTGATGCACATGTGTGTACACCATGTTATACATTGGCTCAACACAATACAACTATGGCCTTTGTGTAATGGTGATATTGCAGATGTGAAACACTAAACATCATACAGGCCTGTGCACAGCTTGTGTAGGCATAACATGAAACCACTACATAACATGTCTTGAACATTTTGAGTGTGCACGACATGAATGCATTCACCTATACAGTATCCAAATACATACATGTGTTGCACAACATACACATACAACCACATTCGGCCACAGATACAGTACATTCACCTTGCTGGTGTCAGACATCACTGTCATGCCTGCTCCTCATGTGTGTGAGGTACACAGATGGCATGTGGGACATAGAGTACTGCTAAGTTAGCTATGTGTGGGCATAGTTACAAGGCATCAGTAATATGGCTGCAGATGTGCAGGGATGTCATCTGTATACCCTTCTGTGACCTGTGTCACACATTCTACATTAGGGTTTAGTGTGTATACACTTCAGTGACGTGGGTCACATTTCACATTAGATATGTATTGCATGTGAATATAGTCATGGTTATGAACTGTGTCAGCAGCTCACACTGTATAGCAATTGTGAAGCCACATGATGCCCTGCAATGGCTATGCACATAAGCTCAATGTGCAGTATGTCACTGCATATTTGTAGGGCAGACAGACAACATTGCATCAGCTGAAGGCCCATGTTAGTATAACACATCCCTGCATTGGGACACCATTACCATACTGTAGATTGGAAAGGACACCATTGTATTACACATGTATGCATGTCATTTAACACGACAGAAGAAGGCATGTCATACTATATGTGATTGGCAAGGTCATACGCCACACAACAGGCCGGTGTACTGTAAACCTATGCTGGTCTGTGGCACCATTGCAAAGTAGGGACAGCTATGTCAAAAATGTGTGTACAGCCACATGCACAATGTCTAAACCCAGCTCAGGGGTAGATGGAATAATGAACATGCACTGCTTTGGGGGAGATATGCAAGCTAGGGTTCAGGCAAACTTAGTATGCAATCAACATACCCTACTGCTCATGTCCTCACACATAGGGGCGGCGGCCAACACAAAGCATCTGTGACAGATGTACAAAGGTCAGCAATGGTCTGTTAACATGTGGTGTATGTTGCACACACCATGGCAGTGTGGTGCAATGGTGCAAAGTGCATGCATTGTGTTGCAGGTATGGGGCATAGGCTACTAACACAAATGGTTGAATACAGGTATCTATGCTAATCACCACTATAATTGTGTAAGGTAAATGCCATCTGCTATAACACATGCATGCTGTTGTGTGCAACTCAGGGATATATGATAACTACCACTATAATTGTCTAAGCTGAAACTATAATTGTCTAAGCTGAATGCCATCTGCCATATTACCTGCATGTGTGTCTGTGTGTCTGTGTGTGTCTGCATGTGTCTGTGTGTGTGTCTGTGTGTCTGTGTGTTTCTGTGTGTCTCTGTCTGTCTTTGTGTGTGTGTGTGTGTGTGTGTGTGTGTGTGTGTGTGTGTGTGTGTGTGTGTGTGTGTGTCTGTGTGTGTGTCTGGTATAAATTGTAATGTAGAGTTCTTGTCTTCCCCTCACAGGTGTTGATGTAAGTGCGTTGCCTTCCTGCAGTCCACCTGATGTCAGTGTCCCCACAGACTCTAGCAGTGATGATGATAGTATGATTGAGGCACAGGCAGGGTTGTCAGGGGCTGAATCTGCATCATTGGTTGCCATTCCACCTGTCTCCCCTCATCCTTGCACACAGTTCCCCTGCCTACACATACCCCATCACCACTGACCATAGAGGAAGGACAGTTGGTGGGTGATAGCATGGAACAGGGAGGTTAGGAGACTATGGAAGGCATGCCTGCTCACCATGATCCCAGTCAACTGACTGGTGATGTCCCACACAGGCATGTGCCCAGCGCTGCTCATAGGAGGACCACTGGCCAACATGCCCGTGCGAGACAAAGCACATCAGCTGGAGTCACCAGACACATTTCAGGCTGTAATGGAGGCACAGGCACGTGCTGAATGGCACAACAGGGAAAGTCTGAGGCTTCAGAGGGCTGCTGTCTGTTCATTAACTGACAACATCCAGGCACTTGCAAATGCTCACCATCATCTTGCAGATGTTTTGGATAGATGGTTGGGTGACATGGTGGGAGTCCTTGACCATGACATGTCAATCCTCGAGCGTGGAATGTCTGTGCTGGAACATCTGGTGGGAGTGAGGCATCGGGCACGTGAACGAAGGTCAGCTACATCACCTGTTGAAGGTCTATGTGAACATGCTACTGCACATGCCCGCTCCCATAGTGGCGGTAGCAGCAGCAGTGCAGCTGGTGCTGTACAGTGCACACCATGACACAGCAGGCCATGTGCACATGGTCATGGATGGTCCCAACAGGGACACGATTCCAGTGGACATGTGTCATCAGACAGTATCCAGTCTGGACTTCTGCCTCATAGTGCCCGTGCAACCCCTGGCAGGTGCAGGTCACGTGGCCATGGCTGGACACCGTGAACTGTGAAACCTGCCTTGTACAGTCTGCAGCTGTCAATAGAACTCCTGTGTAGGCCAGCCACATGCCAGATCTGTGTGCATGCATACACACACACACACACCAGAAACAAATGTAGGGCACCTCAACACACACATGCATAACATCCACACACACCCAATGATATCACAGGCCCTAACACACACAGATGATGTCATCCAATGGCACAGTCTAGGCCTCTGGCAAACCTTATCACCCTGTGCATATGATGATGCCTGTGCAGCATCCCTGTCATCCACACCATCGGTGCAGGGACATGCTCATATGGTCTGATGCACAGCGTGAATATACTAGGTAGATAATTGTAGATTAATATTGTTGAGTAGTGTTGACAGGCAGCAGACATACCATTTATTACAGTTTTAGAATACATTTTGTACATTTGACAGCATGTATCATGTGTAAGAGCACTAACAGCATGTTGATCTTGACGTTCTGCCTTCCTCTTTCAGGTGTAGTTGTATGTGCCGGAGGATGTCGGTGTTTGCGGTTAGTGTCCCATATGTACATGTTGACTACCCACAGGTCAGTATGACAATACCTGCATGCACTTTGTAGCTTCCACATCACAGTTATATTCTCCTATGCTTCAATTATGTTTACTGTTCTAATGATCCAAGAGCATGATAGCTGTGTAGTAAGCTACTGTGTTCAGAGCCACCACACCCATAGTGGATGACATCACAGGTATAGTTACCTGAAGCAGGGAGGAGGTAAAAGAGTGGTATGGCGGATGACAAGGGTAAAAGCCAGTGGAAAGAGTGGCTTCTCATTGGGAAGCAGTAATACCCACTGCCATGACAGCATGCAAACACAGACACACCCACACACTCAGGGATTCACAGGCACAGTAACACACACTCTGACACACACACACACACAGTTGCCAGTGTTCGGATGAGAAACCCTGTCTATGTGCATATCATCATTATAGTACTATGCAATTACAAGATGCACCACAGAGATTACACATGTACAGGTAGTCGGAATGGCTTAAGATCAATGACATTGACAGGAATACTACAGTGCAGTGAGTGTATGTGGGGAGGGGGGGTCCATCAGTAGGCTATGTAACAACAGGTCACACCCCAGGGTGTACATGTTAACAGGCGGTTAGAATGCCCATCTACGATTGATGATGTTAACAGGGAAGCTAGTTTGCATTGAGTGGATGGGGGGAGGGGGCATTAACATTTCACTATGGTAAAATACAGCCTCACTCCAGTGATGGGACAGCCATACACACGGACAGCCATACACACACACACACACACACACACACACACACACACACACACACACACACACACACACACACACACACACATTGTGGCATTAACAAAGATATACACCTATGTCACACACATACAGACACTTTACATGTATAAGGTTCAACCACCTGCCTATGCCTTTCTTTCTACACTTCACTCTGTACTGGTGTTAACAACAGTGTTCAGGAGAGTGAAAACATGTGGGATGTATTCCCAACCATACGTGACCTATATGGACACTCACACACCTACACGTGACATATGCAAAATATATGCACAGGGGAGGTATTACTGTCACAGGTGTCATGAGGTTTACCTTCAGTTTCACCCTTACTGCATTCTACATTGTCTGTCTTACACTTCAATTAACAAAACTTGACCTTAGCAGTTACACAGGTTATTGTAGGAATGGTTGTAACACACCAGTGAGTTGTCGTCAGTAATCATTCATCTGCAAAGAAGCCCCACCACTGAGTAGTCATGTCCAAACATCTGTCCATACCTCATGTACGGCTTACTGTACTTCGACCATATCACCATATACAGTTGGCAATGTTGAGGCTATATTGTAACAGCATGATGTACTAAGACAACAGTCACCTTGAGACATCAGACACTGCACACACATGGAATCTACGCAAACATCAATACATGTACACATATGCAGTATACATCAGTAAGTGCACTAGCAGGTCAAGAGGATACATTCCACACCTTCCCCACACCATGTGTGAAACATAGCCGAGCATTACACCATAATGGATGTTGTATTCATGTACTGGTAGGACACCACCACCTTCACTGAGTAGCCAAGTGTACATATATGATAACAGCACATATCAGCGAGAAGCACACAGCATTATTCCACATCATGCTCCTACAAACTGTTACTTGACAGTGCCATGGTGAAGCCAGGGCACTGTAAAGGTCAACAGTGAGCACATCATATTTGACACACCCACCTTATGTTTATTGGACGAGTGCCAGCAATGTGCTCTGTTAGAGATAGGCAGTACACTCATTCAAGCATGTGTGAGGTCTGCGGCTTGTAAACATTTCACCCCAGCATGTAATGGCTATTGTAGTACTAAGGCTAATGTCCAGACAGCACACAGCATGCATGTCTTGCAATTGTTGGCATGGGGTATATGTAGGAGCTGTGGCCACACATGGCTGTACATGTCATGAACATATCACCTGTGACTACTCAGGAACATACAGAGCAGAGCTGGATTTCCTTGAGTCTGTCAATGCAGGCCTTCTGTAGGACCTATGATCCAGTTATTTGGGTATGTTTGTAAGCATTGCATTAGGTGGACATGTCTAATGACACACATGCCACATGGGGTGTTGTATGATATGATAGGTGTCATGGGTGACCAGTAGAAAGGGAATATTCCCTCTGTTAACATAGGTATCAAACTTTATGTACTGTTAGCATGCTATCTGCCATGTGCATGTGTGTAATGACTGTAGCCACCTGTATGTAGAAAGGATAATGAAAGCTATGGTAATGTCATTTATGTTGTATGAGTATGGCATGTACATATCCAGGGCAGGTACAGTTAGGTCATATCCAACCATGAGGGTGTTGTTTACTGATGTACAGCAACAGTTGACCGTGTTAATGCTGACAACATCTGAGGTTCCCTGGTATGTGTACAACTGAGCTGGTTACAAACATTGGTATTATTGCATTGCATAACACATTATGCAGCTGTGTCTGTACATGGGCACTTTGCACAGTTGATAAAGGCCTAGGTACAGTCCACCAATCGAGGGTTATCTGCTGGTCTACCATACTATGTCATACCACATATGGATGTGTGTTGGTTTTCTGGGGACAAGGTGGTGGATGTGTATGAGTATACAACCTAGAATGCAGCATTTGCCACTGTCACTTGTACCTGACTCATCTGTGATGAGTTATGTCAGAGTAATGGTCTTTACATGTGAGTAGCCTTTATGAATATGTGGACACCACCACCTGGAATGGTCCATACCACACTTATGGCCCACATGTCTGGATTTGAGTTATATAGTGGTAGTGCAATTGTGCACTACAGAGCCTTCAGCCAGGTGTTCCTCACTGCACAGATGTCAATATTCCCCATTTTCGGTTCTACATTGAGCAAATGGATTACTAAAGCCACACATCTAGCACTGGTTAGCATAAGCATCCAATGCAATTGTCTTGTAGATGTCAGGGTGTTACTTCTGGGTGTAGGACATTTGCCTTGGAATGTGGCTATATGGGTAAATGCGACCTAGGTATTATCCACACACGCATGAAACATGGATGCATGTGCTCTGTGTTGAAGGCTTGTCATTCAGTCATAACAGCCCAGAATGACAGACACTGGACAACCTCATAATAACAGCAGGACATTGGCTCATTGTTTTGGTCTAGCAGTTGCCACTCGTACCATGACATCACTGTGAGTGGCAGTAATGTGCTTGGTAGCAAATGCCTCATGTAAGGTGACGGACAGCAGCTGAAATTGTGTAAATGACCAATGTGAGATCTACATAGGGTAACAGTCCTGCTAATACTGACAGCAACTAACACAGCCGGGAGAGGTCATCTTGACACCTGCACTTCAGTACCATTGCACAATGTGGCTCACACCTTATGCTTGCACATGCCACTGCTCCACGTATAATGCCACTGTCCACAACCTGCTATCAATGTATGCCTTTCAGGGCAGCAAGGTGTGTGACACATGCTGTAGGTAGCATCCGCCTGTGTGTCCCAGCTAACCTATTGTCTGTCACATCCACACATGTATGAATGTGTATACTTAACATATATATGTCAGTACTTCATGTACATGTATGCATGTGTATCATACAGCGCAGACACAGATATATCATTTACAGGCTACATACAGGTATCGGGTAGTAAACCAGTATGATGTGCATATATACTAACAGGTAAGATGTACATAGCTGTAAACCTGTGTGTTTATAATAGGAGTTCATTACAATGTGTTCTGTACAGGTAAGTGTATGAGCATGCACACTGTGTCCCTCTGTGGTTAGAATCGGAGTGCATCCCAAACAGCCCTATGCTACTCAGTGTATGAGCGTACCCACTGCCACCTTGTGTAATTTGAGTCAGTGCATCCAACAAGCCCTTTATTACTAAGTGTATGAGCATGCCCACTGTAACCATGTATAGTGATAGTTGTCCATTTCACAGATGGGCATACTCCAGTTCAGGTTCCTGTCATGCTACAACTATACCTTTCAGGCCTACCTGCAAATGATGTGTCTTGTTTGTGCATACAGGTTGTAATGGACACCTACTTTAAACACACAGGTTTACAGCTATGTACTTAGTGACTGTCAGTCTCCCTGTTGTTGGCATCAATCTTAAAAGGGCATTCTGACTGCCTTGGAATGTGTAATCTCTGTGGTGCATCTCGTAACTGCGTAGTACTGTAATAATGATCTGTAGATAGGCAGGAGTTCTGATCCCACCACTGGCAACTGTGTGCTTGTGTTTGTGTGTGTGACAGCAAATGCCTGAGTGTGTGTCAGCAAATGGCTGAGTGTGTGTGTGTCTCAGCAAATTCCTCAGTGTGTGTGTCAACAAATGCCTGAGTGTGTGTGTCAGCAAATGGCTAAGTGTGGTTGTATTTGTGTCTGCATCCTGTCATGACAGTGGGTTTTGCTGCATTCTAAAGAGATACCTGCTTTTGCAATGGTCTTTATCCTTGTCAACTGCTAAACCTCTCTCTTCTCCCCTCCCCACTGCAAGTAATCAGTTCTATGATGTCACCCAGCTCAGAAGTGGAATCAGAGTAAGTGTAATTGTATGTGTTCTGTGGCACATACCCAAACGGCATACCACTTTACTAGTTACCTTTACATAGGCAAGATGTGTTTGCACAATACTGGCAAGTGTGTGCATGTTTGTGTGTGTGACTACCCTGTAGCCAGGCATACACATGTGTAATGTCTTTTAGCACACCATGGTAGCCATCTATGGGGACCGGTGTCTACAAAGTATTACATAGTTAGGAATGGTAAAGAATACACAGTCAAGCATGACTACAGTTGGGTATGTTATTTTCCTGTGCCACTGTTGAGCAGTGACACAAAAGTGGTCACTGGGGTGTAAGTCCATACCCATCATTCCCCTATATATATATATATATATATATATATATATATATATATATATATATATATATATCTGTGTGTGTGTGTGTGTGTGTGTGTGTGTGTGTGTGTGTGTGTGTCTGTAAAGCAATGCATACCCCGTGCAAACACATTTATACATGCTTACTGTTGTTTATATATGCTTAAACCTGCTTACAAGTCCCTTATTCATTATGACACTGACACTTCGCTCCAGTTCACTTTTAATTGTTATTTTGCAGGTTATACAGTGGACAGATGTCGCAATATGTTCATGTACAGATTACTGATGGTAAATGGTATGTGATGCAGTGGGATTCGGAACGGGAATGTCTGTTCATTAGGCGGTTGCCCTAACCAATACACTATTGCTGTGCTGCTTCATTTGCATATATACCCATATACCCATGGCTTCTGGTTCCCCAAACACCCACCCCAATGCCTCCCTAACACTGCAGTCATCTATTCTCCAGTTGGATTTGCGGTGTATCCACACCACTGCACATTGGCCACTCCTTACTCCTGTAACTCATCCCATTGGTTGACTCACTCCACATATCCTCAGAACTCCCAAACTCTTAGTCCACAAACATTGCTGACATGAGTGCCCAAAAGGACACTATTCGCAATTTTTGGGTTGTCCCACATGGGACAAGCATGTCTTTATGTCAAGATTAGACCCTATACTTCATTACATCCTTACTCCCGTTAACATGACACTACAATAAATTAATAAGTATGACTATGTGGTAATGCACATGTTACACATGAGAGCCTAATTATGTATGTGTTCGGCGTATTTCTTTTACAAATAGACAGGTTTAGTAATTGGTGTTGCTATAGCAGGCAGATCACAGGAATGATTCCATGTGTGGGAAAGTCCTCACATTTGATTTTTTTCAGCACAGCACTAACTTCAGACATTGTACACACTTCTGTGTTTTAGAAGTTTTGTCCTTTCCCTCTTATGCACAACCTATTATTCTATCTACTGTCAAGGTTTGTAAGGGCACATTCATGTTATTTATGTCTGCAAATGGAAAGAATGTGTTACAGAGAATGTACTTCTACATATATATGTCTGCATGTGTGTATGCATATATACTTATAATGAACTCGCTGACCTCCATGGGGTGGTCCAATTAGAACCAGCCCATCCAACCCTGGCATGCCTGGCTCTATAATTTCATACCCATAGTTCCTCCACCCCACCCGAGTTCAACATACACGCATACCATCCATTGTCCAGTTGCTATTGCAGCCATGACACACCTCCATACATTGCCCTCTCCCGAGCGTTAGGGGCCCTACACATATGTTGTTCCAACCCATTTATTTATTTTTATTTTATTTATTTGCAGTAGGTAAACCAGGATAGTCCATTGGGCCAATAAGAACCCATTTTCAATGGAGTTCTGGGAGAAAAGCTCCAAAACAAAGGTTACAAAAAGATTACAGCAGTTTACAATTTCAATCATTTGTAGGTTCAAGACACAGCTTCAAAACAACAGTTACAAAAAGATTACAGCAGTTTACAATTTCAGTCATGTGTGGGTTCAAGACAAAACAAAGATTAAGCAGTTACAATGCAATTTTTAGGTTTCATTTTGTAAAAAAACAAGATTTAAGCAGGTGCAATAAAAAGTTTTAGGTTAAATTTTGTAGAAAAACAAAGCATTGCTTTAGTAAATATATAGTTTCTTGAGTGGAAAAGTAGGATTTGAGAATTATAAGAGGTTATTTACAGTTGGCTTATTATTTGGTGTCTGGTAATATATGATATAGCTGCCTGTAGGAAGTGGAGATTAGGCTATGAGGGATGGGAGCAGGAGCATTCCCATGAGGATGTTAGATGTGAGTGCAGTGATTTTTTAAAAGCAGGGAGGTTGGTGGTGATACAGATGGAGGGAGGGAGTTCCATAGGCGTGCTAGGGAAAAGGACAGGAGGTTTTGTCCTGGAGAGAGAAGGGGTTTGTATAGCTCTATTAGGCTTTGGTTGTTAGATCTTATGAGTCTTTGTGGTGCATTTAAAAGGTAGAGCTGAGGGAGGGATGAAAAATGAGTTTGTGAGCAAAAGTGAGCTGAGTATAGGAGAGATAGTCGGGAAGCTCTAGCCAGTTAAGTTTGTGGAGAGATGCACAGTGATGGGTTGATGATTTGTGGCTAGTGGCAAATTTGGCAATTTTATTATAACAAGAGGACAGTTTTGTTTTGAGAGATGATTGTAGGTTTCTTAGGAGAGGGGCACCATAAAGGAGGGAAGGGATGAGAAATGTAGTAGCAAGAGGGAGCTTAGTAGATGTAGTGAGGAATCGATTGTGTCGTTAGAGCATGTCAAGTTTTTGGTGGATTTTTTCATGTTTAGTTGTAGGTGGCTATTGAATTTAAGCTGGTCATCAATCTGGACTCCTAGTAGTTTGGTTTCAGATACCAGTTCAAGAGGTGTGTTATTCTGGCTGGTGATGGAGAATAGTTTTCTATCAATGGTGTTGGTTTTTGAGGGGGTAAATACAGTAAGTTTGGTTTTTGATGCATTGAGTGCTAGATGATTGTCTTTCATCCACTGTTCTGTGGTAGAGAAGGCATCTTGAGTCAGTTTTAAGAGAGTGGGGATGGATGTGGCTGCACAGATAATTGTAGAATCATCTGCATATTGAATTAGTTTAGCATGAGGGATTGAGCAGAAGAAATCATTTATGAATATATTGAAGAGGAGAGGACCCAAAATGGAACCCTGGGTGACACCAGTGGGTGTGTTAAGGAAAGAGGATATGGTTTTTTTCCACTTCACAGCTTGTTGCCTGTTGGAGAGATAGCTGGTGAACCAACTGAGGGAGGAAGGGGATAGGTTTGGGTTAGATAGTTTAATTAGGAGAAGGTTGTGAGAGATAGTATCGAAGGCCTTAGAGATGTCAAGAAGGAGGGTAGATACAGTAGAGCCAGAATCTCTGGCTTTATTTACAGTTTCCAGGAAGGTAAGGATGACAGTCATGGTGCTGTGACTGAGTCTGAATACGTGTTGTGTGAAAGTTAGTAAGTTATTATCTAAGAGATAGGGAAGGAGTTGAAGATGGATACATTTCTCTAGGAGTATTGATATAGGAGAGAGGATGGCGATGGGATGAAAGTTAGTAATATTGTTATTATTGCCTCCTTTGTGCAGGGGAATGATGAAAGCCCTTTTCCAGAGTTTGGGTACAAGATCTTCTTGGGTAGAGCGATTGGTTAGGATGCTGATGGGGAAGGCAATGGCTTTGGCAGCTATGCTGAGGAAGGATGAGGGAATGTTATCGGGGGCATAGGTGCATGGTTTTAGCTTTTGCAGGAGATTTCTTATGGTAGAAGTAGGAATGGGTTTTATTGAGAATGGTGGGAGTTGAGAGACTGGAGATGAAGGGGGTGACAAGAGGGGGGATGCAGAAGTAGGGGGTGTGGTGTTATTAGAGAAGGATGAGATTAGTTTGGAAACAGAGTATATGAAAAAAGAGTTGAATTGGGTGGCCAAATCTATATCTAGTGCATTTGGGTCTGGGCTTGGGTTTTCTTCTGAGCCAGGTTTTAGGAGGGTAGTGTTGCCTTTCCAGAATTTTTGAGGATTGGTTTTATGGTTGTTTTGGAGTAAGGAGAAGTAATTCTGTTGATCTGCTGTGATAAGCTTTTTAACTGTATTGCAAAGTGTTTTGAATTCATTAAGGGTGGTGGGAGTTTTGTTTCTTTGGTAACGTGCCCCAGGTTTTGTCTCTAAGTCGCATGGCAGTTAGTGTGCTTTTTGTTAGCCAGGGGGTGGTATTGTTTATTATTCTTTTGGTTTTTATGGGGGCAAAACTATCAAGCAGTTTTAGGAAAGTTGTATTGAAGTGTGCAACAGCATTATCCAGGGGTAGAGTTTTTAGAGGGTTCAAATTTATTGATTTTAGGGAGTCTGAGAAGGTTATTGGGTTGAAGTTTTTTAGGTAGCAAGTGCTAATGTAATTATGAGTTACTTGTAATGGAGAAGAAAGACATCTAGTGAAAATGGGAAGGTGGTCACTGAGGGAATCAGGAATAGTTCCACTATCAGGGTAGTAGTGGGGGTGAGAGACTAAGATCCAGTCTAGGGTGCTGCCACTGGAGAAGTCTTTAGAAGGCCTGGTAGTGAGGTTGATGAGCTGAGAGTGCTTATATAGGTTGATGTTTAGGGGGTGTGTAGGGGAATAAATGGAAGACCAATTAATATTTGCGTCTCCCATGATAATAGTTTCATTACTGATATTAGTAGAAAGCCAGGACAGGATATCCTCAAGTACTGAGATATTTTCTCCAGGGGGGATGTAAAGTGAGGCTATGCATATGTGTTTTTGTTTATTTAATTGAAATAGAGCTAATATTAATTCTGCATTGGAGAAGTGAGGAATGGGTTTGTTATAGGGAGTAATGGATAGGGAGGATGAATAGAGCAGAGCTACCCCACCATTCTTTTTGTGGGCCCTGTCTTTTATGATGATGGAGTAGTTAGTTGGTACTATTTCAGCATCTTTTATATGAGGTTTTAACCAGGTTTCAGAGATAGCAAAGATGTCAGGTTTGTTATGGAGACGCCAGGCATGGAGGTTGGGGATTTTGTTAGCTATCCTTTGGGCATT
>NC_056737.1:1958208252-1958270752 GCF_019279795.1 Protopterus annectens
GAAAACAAAAGAGGTGAAAACACATTTTTCTTCCTTGGGTTAAGCCCTCTTTCACCTCCGGCATAGGGGGCAAGCCCACCATACTCATACTTATTATACCAGCTCCATGGCTGCATCATCTTGAAGAAGACAGAAATTTCCCTAAAGAAGTGCAGCATTGCTGACACACAATGAGAACTCAAACCTGCAATAATTTCCTGTGGGAGAAGTGTTTGGTGCTATGCTGTTTGTATCTTTTTGTTTTTCTGTGGGCTACTGACACTTGTGCAATTTCTACTCAAGCTTGTGTAAGAAACCCAATGATGGATCTTCCAGGGTTGAAGATGCTAGGCACCTCTCAAACTACCCCTGGGCCGACTGCTATTTTGCTATAATATTTACCCTAGCAATCATTATTGCATACTTGATTTCTGGTATTTCCTTTATTCACATCAGTTTCTGATTATGTGAAGCAACATATATATACTGCATTGTATATGCATAATAAAAGGAGAGATGCCCAGACACCGCTGATAAATATAGTACAATACTTTGGGAGCATGTTTGGCTTATGAAATGAGATGCTCACGTGCCATTGTTTGGGTATTGAAACAGGATAGTCCTTCTGTATATGAAGACTTTGCCTTTTCTTCACTATTATGTGACTGTAGAGTCTACATATTATGCAAGAAGATACTGTGTGAAGGAGCTTGTACTCCTGCTAAACAGTTATGTTAACTGTATTTTCTGTTGGACAATACATTTGCAGTAATTTCATTAGGCAGAGTTTAAATTACTGTGCATTCACTTTAAAGGCATGAATTCCAATATACTGGAATTCTAAAACATGGAATTCTGTATCACAAACATCAAATGAAATTGAAAATAGATTATGTCAGCAGTAATTATTTGCCAGTTGTATTTGTTTAATATTCCTAGTACTGAATAATGACAAGTTAAGGGTAAGAATAAATACTTAGACATTTTAGTCTCAGAATTCTGTGCTTCATAATTCCAAACCTCATACATTTGACTGATTCCCCTTGCTGGCAGCTGCCAATAACACTGAATAAACACAACCCTGGCGAAACAAAACCACGCCACAATTTCATTTCTGCTTCCCATTTCTGTGAAGCTTGATTTCTTTACATGGTGGTCATAAGTCTGCTGAAGTGACATATCCCACACACACACACACACACACACACACACACACACTGTGAAAATACCATCACTTCTGTTTCCTTTCTTATGTTTACATGACTCTCAGTCATCAAACTAGACAGACTATGCTGCAATGTCCTGAGATGGGTCAGTGATACACAGAGGATGCAGCCGAGATCAAGAAAACGTAATACTCAAACAGATACATGTGTGCATGCATGCGTGTGTGTGTGTGTGTGTGTGTGTGTGTGTGTGTGTGTGTGTGTGTGTGTGTGTGTGTGTGTGTGTGTGTGAGCATGTGCATATGTGTAGTAAATTTGGCTAACACATATGAAATTACAATCACAGTAAAAAAAATATTTTGTTTTGATGTTTATATAGACGAAATCTGAAATACACTGAATATGGGAAACTGGGGAGTCTTCACAGAAAACTAGAATTTTGCGAAATATAATAAAACAGTTTATATAATATTTTTACTCTTTCTCCAGGAAATGAATAAAATATTGAGATAGCTTCATTAGTATAATGAGAGACATTTTATTGTACTTTTGCCTGCTGAAGCACCATTTAGGTTTATTCAGCCTATTTGTATACACATATATATGCATGCAAGTATATGTGTGTATATATATATATATATATATATATATATATATATATACATAAATATATGTGTGTGTGTGTGTATATATATATATATATATATATATATATATATATATATATATATATATATATATATATATATATATATGATAAAACCACATTTGTAACAATTATGATTGTATCCTTATTACATTTGATAGTAATTTTATTTAGGAGGCCATGCAACGCATACTCATTTTTACATAATTTCTGAGTCAGGTGAAATTTCCCTTCATTTATGTTTCAATATTTTTTTAAGCTTAGAAGCAAATGGAATAGAAGTAGATTTTAACGGAACAGTCAAAACATGAAGTCCATTCATAGGTCTTAAGAGTAGTATTACAAGCGTGGTTGTTGTTTCTGCAAACATAGTTATATAGACTTTGATATAAGGACTCTTATTTTGTAACACTTTGAAGCAAAACTTGACAATGATAATGATAGGGAGCCTTATTTTTTTATATTTTCCCTAACAGTGCCAATATGCAACCATCCCTGTGCTGAATGTTTCATTATGTGAAAGGTAGTCTTACTCAATGATGTCTTGAAATATATCATTAAAATGTTTAGATGCCAGAGGAGAGTAAGCTCTCCCATGCAAAGTTATTTTATTTGCTTTCTGGTTACAAACTCCTAAAACTGATCAAGACTTTATAAAAAGGTGGAAATTAACTGCCTACCGAGCACTAAGGTGGTTAAGAAGTAATTAACTAATATAAAAAGTATGTAAAGTGTAGGATGTTCACATTTATTTTGCAGCCCTAGATTACAACTATAATACAGTCACATAGACATCCCACAAGAAAGATTTAGTATTCTAAAGAATCATTAATGTGCAGCATGAATTTTTTTATGCATGCTCAGAGCACCATCTAGTGGGATAATTAAGATTTTTTTGAGAGTTTAATTACTGTTAAAGCAAGCAGAATGAGTCCTGTTAGAAGTTTACTAATGTGATGTTTATGCATCACTTTTTCTAATTCTAGGTTGCTGTGAGTTCAGGATTGTGTTAAAAGCCAGATCCCATACTCTTTCAGTAAGAACAGTACATCTAAAGCTTGAATAAAGCTTTGTTAAGCAGTTGTAAAAAAAAAGAAAAAGAAAAAAGCTTTGTTGAATAAAGTTGAACTCATTTTTATATATAGAAATAGCAATTCAATGTAGAGTATGCATTCTACAGTTTCTTATAACACTTTCTGATGTGCTTGATAAAATATGTTGTTGTCTGGTAGAATAATTGTTATTATTATAACTGTGAAGCTAAAGGAAATGATCACAGAAGCAACGAGGCTGAAAGCTTCTACTGTTTATAGTGAGCTAGACAGGAAAAACAGTTGATAAGCAAGCAAGTTTTACAAATGCTAGCTTTTATTTTGAAATATGGTATGATACAGTCCCTTAGGTGTGCTATTAGTACTAGACCTTGTGAAGGGGCTTTGAATTAATATACAGTTTCTGAAGTAAAAGAAGTCTTTAACTTGAATTATAGCCATTATTTATTAAATATAATTCAGCACATATTCTCCAAAAGTCACCAATTTTAAGCAGGATTAAGAGGGACAGAGCTAAAATCTGAGTCAAAATCAGGGACAGTTGAGAAGTATGCTCCAAACACAGCTGATTGACTAAAGATTCTCTTCAAACTCCAGAATCCAAAGTTCAGTCACTCTCTGTGCATAGTTTATATTTTCTTCCAATATTTGTCTGGAATTTCTCAAAAGACACTCTGCTCTCGCCTGCTGTCTGACTGGTTAAAAACAGGTTGGTTGATTGATATATGGCATATGCTGCATTTGCCTGTACATATAAAATGGGACAGTTAACTTATCCTGATGAATAAATGAAATATAAAGTTTAAAAATGTATGAAGGATTAATTGTATGCAAGGTTTCCACCAGGCATCCTGGGTTTACCAATGAAAATCTTTTTCCAGTGGAGGAGATATGGAAGTGAACACTGATCTTTCCTGCATCTCCTCAGGCCAGTCACAAAATGGGTTACCAATCTTAAGTGGATAGTCACTGGCTGCATAATCAAGCTGGATAATGACAAGAACTTCTACCTGAAGGAAAGATATAGTGCATTAGCACACAAAGTACACCTGAGATGGCACAGTGGCTCTATAAAAAGGACTCGGGTATTAATAATGCTTTATGGAAATACAGACATATGTCTCTTCACAAGTGTTATTAAACAGATACCATGCTGTCTGTTAACTTCACAGCTTGTCTATGTTCTGCATTATATACAAAAGCAAAGTTTATTGATTGCTGGTTCTGATGAGTTGAGTTACGTTAACTACAGTAAATTAATGGAGGATTTACTGTGGTCACAGTTGTATGATTGTGGAATTGGTATATATGAACTGATAATCTGAGGGTGTGATGGGGATTTATTCTTGCATAATAAAGTATGTTTTTGTGTTTCATTTGAGTGGTATAGGTGTGGGTTTTAGTAAACCAACAACATGCTTTGGTTGACAAACACATTATTAGGTTTCTACGTGTCAGATGTAGTTAGGTGCTTGTTTTTGTTATGAGACAGAGAGAGAGAGAGTGAGAGTGTGTGTGTGTGTGTGTGTGTGTGTGTGTGTGTGTGTGTGTGTGTGTGTGTGTGTGTGTGTGTGTGTGTACAGGTTTTTAGAGTTAAAGTGTGTTAGTTGGTTTTTAGAGTTCAAGTGTGTTAGTTTTATGTAAGTATTATAAAAGTTGTGAGTTGTATGAGGGCAATGGAGTGTGGTGCATTTCTTTGCATGGGCAATTGTGCATGTGCAGGACTGACCATTGGTCAGCTGGTGCCCTAGACAAAAGGTCTCCACAGTGCCCCCCCAAAACCACAATGTGCCCCCATCCTGGTCTATCTACACCATCCAGATTACTGAAAAAGCACCCCTGCTAGAGTGGCACCCTAGGCGGACACCTAGTTGGTCTATGCCTAAGGCCAGCTATGTGCGTGTGTATGTGTGTGTGTGTGTGTGTGTGTGTGTGTGTGTGTGTGTGTGTGTGTGTGTGTGTGTGTGTCTATGTTTCCATATTTTGATAGTTAAAGTATGTTAGTCTTAAGTAAAGGTTAAATGTAGTGTGCATTGCATGTATGTGGGGAATGGATTGTGTTGCAGTTGTCTGCATGTGTATGTGTCAATTTTTTCTTACGGTGATATGTGATTCAAGTGTGTGTGTGTGTGTGTGTGTGTGTGTGTGTTATGTATATGATATTTAATGTTATACTCCTATCAAATATAGCAGTAGATCTAATATAGTCACAGAGATTTGGGGCATAAATTTAAAAAGTGTATAATCGGTTTCCAGTCAGGCAACAAAAATGCAGTGGAAAAAAATTTTGAGGCAGTACACCATACAATGTCATCTAAGTGGAATACAGAGAAATGTAACTTAGTAAATTGAAAAATATATTTAAGAATGATAGTACCTACCTCTGTTAGAAGTGTTCCCAATAAACAACAACAGGAAAACAAAGGTTAATCCTGTCACAGGAAACAGCAAGCATTCTTTCTGGAAATATTTGTACAAACTTAAGCAAAAACATATGTCACAGTGTATAAACAAAATAAGAAACGTCTCTTATGCAATACAGATACAATTACCACTGCCAAAAATAGACTTACATGTCACATTCCATGTGACCTATATAACTGGATTTGCTCAGCACACTGTGAAGAAAAACATTGTAGAATGATTCCAAATCAACAAATTAGGTCTGTTTCTGTTAGACATGGGACAATATGGGAGAAATTGCCCAGATTGTAATGAACACAAACACAGACACAAAAAACAGGCTGTAGCACTCATTCACCTATAGACCAGACAAGGTCCTAGTCCAATCACAGATAAACAAAACCAATTCATCAGTAGTACATTCCAAATCTGCCTCTGAAATGCAGGCTAGTACTTTCTGAATGAATAAAAGTGGCCTGGCTGTACTTAACATAAAGACATAAACAGGCTGCAGTAGTCAATAACACAGACCAGCCATGCATGATTCTTGTCTTGCTTTATAAGACTGACCATAATCAGAATGGTTTAAGATTCATCTGGACTGCATATTGAATCTGCTTCTAAAGCACATGCTGTGAAGTTACTGTGATACAGTAAATATTTCTTACTGCATGAAAACATTTTGTGCTGTTACCATAGGCTACTTACCCCTAACCTATATTCTGATGAATGTAATGAAGTGTTTAAGCCCACTGTATATCTTGTTGTAAGAAATACACTGCAGCTAAATAATGAAGTGTTTAAGCCCACTGTATATCTGGCTGTAAGAAATACACTGCAGCTAATGTATGTCTAGTGTTTCATCTATAAAAGAGTTAGGCGCATGATCTACTTATAAGAGGAAAACTCTTGGACTGAACTGATGCAGCTAAAGGCTACATTCCCCTATGATCCCATTTTTATATTTGACAGATCATCATACATAGTATCTGTGAACTCCTCTAAATAGATGTCAGTGGTATCTATTTGAAATGTTGAGACTCAGGACTCGGATTTGGAGTCCTGAAACATGGAGACCAAACATGGAGACTGAAAGCTGAGAAAAAGTGGACTTTCTTATACTAAAACGGCCATTTCCCAGAATATTCCCTCTTCTTTGAGGTATGGTAATCTTAGCATTGGTATATGTAACTAAAACTCCCAAGTGGTTGAAGCAGCCTAATTCAAGATACACCATTCTGGTATATATGAGTTTAGCGATCTTGTCCCCCTGATATGCATACATCTGCCATAATTTCTGTCTGCCAAGCACTGAAGTTTTAATAGATAGTCTTGTTAGCAATACACTGCACCTGCTGGTTAAGTATGGTCACTTCTGTATGGTAGAAAACTGCACTACGTTCCTGACTGCTGTTTAAAACTTTCTTTCTTTACCTACCTCCTTGATTTACCATCCTGTCTGAGGTGTCTGTAGAGTGCCCGCACACACTGATTGGCTGCACATGCTGCTAATTGGTGTGAATAATTATGGAATGCTGCCTTTGATCTTAGCTGTTTATAGTTTGCAGCATGGGATAGTTAATGACACTTAAAGGATAATACCATAGCACTATTACTCCATTCCCTTGCATACTTTTCTCACTTCTTTTGTTATAAAAGCATATACCCTAGGTACATATATCTCATGCTAGCTGTATGGACACCTATATACCTGTTTTTACCTTAGGAACACTATGTATTATATTTTAAACTTTGCAATATTGTGAGCATATTTCTGTTCATTGTTATTGTACCATCTACTTGACACTGGAAGTGTTATTGTTATTATAGCCTATACCATCCATATTTTTTAAATCATTTTTGCCTGGCAGCTAGCTATCAAGCCTCCCTTTGATCAGGCATTACACTTACACTATGCAATGGAGACCCTCATCAGCATCTCCACAATGAGAACTGCTTTTTTTTATGACCTAGCCCTGCCCATGATGGTAATGAAAAAACTCGTTTTACCACAAAGGCTACCTATCCACCTATTCTGCATACTTGTGATTTCTGATATAATAACACGGGCTGTACTGGTTTGGGCAGCTATGTTCACATGTTCTAGGCACCATACCTGCCAATCGTAAATGGCTCCAGTCCTCCAAGAATCACTACTCCCCTCCCCCTCCCCTGGGATGGGCACATCCTATTTTCTCTGTCTGCATCATCAGGAAAATGAGTAGTTAATTGAACTTAGGTTTTTCCTTGAATGCCACTAGTAAATGCTTGTGTATTTCATATTTTTCAGGGTGGAAAATACTTCTGTTTGTGGTGTCACATGTGTACATGTTACCAAAGGCCTTCAATACTGACTGTCAGTATGAATACGCTATAAGTAGCCATTATAATATATGCCTAATAGACAGACTAAGTCTTAGTTTCTGTCTTCATTACTAGTCATTTGTAACCTTTTTCTGATCTCTCAGCCTCTTTAAGGCTTTTTATTTTTTTTTGCGAGCCTCATTTTTCCTGCAAGCTTCCTTGTAGTACTTACAATTTGTTAACTTACCCCTGCTCCATGCACCCACTTCATAGCTTTGAATGTATGTCATCTATTCCCCTTGAGTGTACAACTTCTTAACAAACCTAAAGTGAATTTCTATCTATCTCACTTTGCCTACTCTCCCTTGTCAATTGTCAACCCCTTAACTTGTCTATCTTGCATCTGCAACTACTGCGATTCTTAGCATGTTGTTTGTATAATGCTAGCCTATACTAATGTTTGTTTCTCTGTGTGTACACATGTCATGTTGTTTCTATTATGTTAGCCTATAGTTTAATGTATTTCTTTTTTTTTTTAATGTTTTGATCTGTTCTATGGTAACTATCATTGTGTTCTACTGTTATATTACACAGATTGGAACTTTTCTTCCCGGGCCTCTATTGAAAATGGACATGTATCCAGCTAGACTAGCCCGGTCAACAAATGTAAAAAAGAAAAAAAAAATAGTTTCTACTTTAAGCATGCAACATTTGCACTGTAGGGTTTGTGCTCTAGGATTCATTAGGAATACTGATGGACAGTGATCTGAATTAATGTACAGCAGTGTTTTTTATTACACACACACACACACACACACACACATATATATATATATATATATATATATATATATATATATATATATATATATAGATATATATATATATATAGTATACATGTTAATGTTAGTGCTGCACATATGTAATGCCAGAATGACTAATGAATATGGAAAGCCTTTTTCTTAACACACTGCTGCTTGTACTAGTAAAAGCTACACTTACTAAGATATTTATCTGCATATTGATTACGCTTTCTTTCTTCTATTCAAATTATTTGCTGTCATTTCTGTACTTCTATTTTCTTTATATCTTCCTGTTATATTATAATGTTTTCTGCCTCTTCTTTTCCCACTTTTCTTATTTTTTGGATCAGTACCTTTTGAACAGACACAAGTGTCCTGAATGGACTAAACATAAAGAACAAGTTGCAGTACTCCTTACTGATGTCTACCCCTATTTTTGTATGTATCATATATATATCATTTGATTCTTTTATTTTGTTTTTGCCTGTGTATGATTTTGGAAACTTCTATTTTTTTTAAAAACCCACTTTGCCATTTTAAAAAAATGTACTCACATGATATGTCTCTGATATTTTACTATCTAATAATGTTTCAGCCTTTGCTGAAAAAGGGGTTTTGCCCAGTTGAACTATCCAGGTCAACAAATGGAAATAAAATAAACATAATAAAGTAATAACTCAGTGCAGCAGTGGCTCATGTCCTTGGTAGTTCTTCTGACATAGCAAACATTTCTGACTTCAAAATAACAGTTGATAGTACACTTACATGCTATCCATCCATAGAAGGTGCTCTATATAGATAAGCAGAGCAGCATGTCTAGCCTACTGTTTATCTGTTTATTAGATGTAGTCTGTAGCCGTTTATTTGTTTCAGCTATAAAGCAGTTAATGGATACATGTTCTCCCTATAAGAGGAGAATTGTAGTACAGCTTCTAGCTAAACTTGACATTCCTTTGCACTATGTGCTTATATACTTGGCAGCACACAGTACACAATACCGTGCACTTTTCTAAACAGTTGTCAGAGGTATTCTGCAGCTGCTAGTTAAGTACTGTTTAAAAGTTTTTCACCTATCTGCTTGGCTTGCCATCTTGGCTCTGTGGCATGCATAAATGCACTGATTTTCTCCCACTACCCCTGAGTGAGGTAGATCTGCAGACAGTATTGTCTTTGATAATAGCTGATGGCATTTTTGGTCTACACCACAGGATAGTTGAAGACATATACAGTGAAATACTCCTCAGCACTGTTACCTCATTCCCTTGCTAGTTTTCTCACTTCTTTGGCTATAAAAGTTTATGCCTCACATAAATATATACCACTCTGAGTGCCTTAGTAACTCACATGGGCACGTGCAATTGTTTTACCATATGAACACAATATAACAGGGTATAAGCTTTTTAACATTGCAGGCACATATATATCGGAGCATTTTGTATTCCTTAGAAGCTATGACAGATCTTATATGACAGTGGCACTATCACATTTTTATACATCAGTTCATATTTGCTTGACACCCTAAGTATTTAGGGATACCACCTGCCCCTCTTTATGCAGGACAGTCCCTACATAGGTAGTTGTGTCCCATGAAAAAACATGAAAAATGAAAAATGTCCAGAGATTTTAGGAAAAAAATATTTCCCAGTTTCTACTGATAGTTGTACACAATACTTATTGTTTATCAGAAACACGTCAGTTTTATAAGAAACACAACAAACCACTCAAATTCTACAAGACTGAGCATTTATTGTTGGCAAAAAAGACAAAATACAAATGTCCTTGCATTGATTCAGGATATGGTTTTTGTTCTGCAAAATCTTACATTTGCATTAAAATAACCTACTTTCAGCATTTGAAAAGGTGGCATCCCTGTAAGTATTATCATATTATGTCCTGTGTCTTTCATATTTGTCAGGGTAGAACATAATGCTGGTTATTGATGTCAGATATGCATATTACTGCATGCTGCCAATACTTACAATCAGTAAGAATCTACAGACCAGCAGCAGTCTTTATAATATATACGTTATATACAACATATTAGTTTTGCTTTGTGTATGTAGCGTTTGCACTTTAATGTTTGAACTGTAGTATTTAGCTCATAAAGGAAAGTGATAGATAGTGAACTGTATGCATGTACTAGCATTGCTTTCATTCTCTCTCTCTCTCTCTATATATATATATATATATATTTGTATATATGTATATCTGCTTATATACATGGGTTCCATTACTTGACTGACAGGGACTTTGATCAACATTGTTTAATCAACAGCATTTGGTCAACTGTACAAATAGTGAACAGGTGTATGAGACTGACAATCCATGGGTTGGGGAAACCATATTTATATGATCTCAGAGTTAGTATATAGAATTAATATGGGGGGGGCAAAAGATTATCCCCCCGATTCACTAATTTTCCGTGGAGGACTAGCTTAGTCCTGCACAGAAGCGCCCGTTTAGGAACAGGACAGCAGCGCTCCATGCGTATTAATAAGGCATGCTGCCCGAGCTCCTAGGATTACATGGAGCATGTAAGAGTGCAGGGGGCATGTCTGAGAGCAGAGCTCTTGGAATAAGCATGCCTCTGCAATGTAGAACAGCAGAAAGGGGTAAGGAATGAGAGGGACTGCTCACAGGTGTCCGCATATCCCCACCAACACTCCCCCACGTGTACAACAGCAACAGTACATATAAATAAAGTGAAAAAAAACTTTTTTTTTTTTTTGTTAAATCTGATTAAAGCTAACTGTAGGTGTGCAGGTGTGCCTATCACTTAGCTATGGTTAAAGCAGCTTAAAAGGCTGAAGCGGATAACAAGGAAGATATATGAAAATGAAGCATCACAGCAATAGTGTAGTGGGAAGAGTATTTGCCTAATGAGAAAGCATTCCCGGTTCGAGTCCCACTTCTGCACAGTCTATTTTACATGGCAAAGCATGTTATAACCAATATTTTTGTTGCAAAACTTACTAAATAACATATATTTATGAACTGGAGTACTACGGGAAATGCACATGTCAAGTGTCAGTGTCATAATGAATAAGGCACTAGTAAGCAGGTCTAAGCACAAATAAGCAGTAGTAAGCATATGTAAGCAAAAGTAAGCATGTTTAAGTGCATTTGCATGGGGGTAAGCACTGCCTACATAGACTAAGCAATTTAGTAGCTAACTGAGTGTAAGAAACTGTAACCGGAAGTTAGCAGAGTTAGCTCCGTGCAAACCTGCTTACAACTACTTTAAAGTGCCTTGATCACTCTATACCCAACTGTCCGTGTTCTGCCCAGCAACAAAATAAACAGCCTCTGGAAGGCTCAAACCCAAGACCCTGCACACCATAGACAAAATGATGTACCACTTAGCCATGACAGACATACATAAATATGATGTTTTCAGAAACATATCATCCAGCCCAGTCATGCAACAATACAGAAAATGTATACGAACATCTAGATGTATATGTGTGTGAATATATTAATATCTAAACAGGTATAACATATCTATATATGTTGAGATGTATATATATATATATATATATATATATATATATATATATATATATATATATATATATTTAGAAATATATTCATATATATGAATATATATGAACATATATACATGCAAATGCCTACATCAACACATATATATGTCTACACCTATATGTCTACATATGCACAGCAAGGTACATATATGTACACAGATATATATCTATTTTGGAATTTACGGACATAGCTATATATGTAAGCATATATATATATATATATATATATATATATATATATATATATATATATATATATATATATATATATATATATATATATAGATATATGTGGCCATACATCTGTAGATAGCAATGGTAGATTAACAAAAACAAATATGTTCACATGCACCGTTAATCGGGTTGAGAGGCCCCAAACAATATACGTCTTGTACAAATAGGCATACGCCCTCCACAGCCAAACACATCCACCCTGCAATACACTACCAAGTGTTCAGATCCCATAACCAGGACCTGACATGACATGGGCACAAGATGTTTACATTACTACATCCCAACTGCATAACGTCAGGCTGGTATTGGTAACATATCATGCAGTACAGTGTGGCTCCCATAGAAATTGTAAAATGCGGAAGCTATCAACATCCCCAGGATACATATACACAGACACATATATGCAGATACCGATATACATATACACACGCATATATATATATATATATATATATATATATATATATATATATACATATATATAGATATACATGTGACTACACATACACACACAGAGATATGTACAGTAAGATACATATGTAGAAGGTGCACAAAATATGGAACAGCCACTATGCCTACGGTTCACACCTGAACACCTGGACACTGTATGGGCCACCCATACAAATGACAATCATTGCCTGCAACATATACCCACAGAGAGGTCATAGGACAAAACACCACACACAGGTTTGCAGAAATTGAAACCCTTTATTTGTGTACTATTACAGTTGTGTATACTATTGCTACTGTAATTGGGATTGTCTTCACAGACATGTTGTGTGAGGAAGGTCACATCTGCTTTCCATATGTGTGCCACTGGCAACTGACAGACATCCTAAGGACATCATAGTAAAGTACCACTGCTAGCACGTACTGCCCCTGTTGACTGCAGCAGAGATATTGGCCAATATGTGTGAACTTTCTGACACAATCTGTACAGTCCAGGGGTATACACAGAACCCCTTAGTGCAAAACATGTGTACCATGCTTGACAATATGGATGTTAACAGCCATGTAGATGGGTATAACACATAACGACTGGTATGCATATGCCACCATAGGTTATGCATTCACACATCCCTGTCTGGCCTGACACTTAATAACTGCTTTTACAGGGGTGCCATGGCCACATACTACCCACTAGATATTGACATATATCTGTACAGCATCCCACTGCTCTGTCTGACATACATGACTGTTAAGGGAGGCCCACCAGCAGTACATCTGGCAAGTATCTGCACATAACATCTCACTGGGTAAGTACACTAAGCTGCTAGGCATGTAACAATGCACTGTGCAGGCTACAGGCAGACTGGCTCAACACTGGCCTACATCTCCTATGGGGGAATGCACATGTACCTGCATATATAGCAGGCTGTACAGGCATGTTACAGCACAGGGTAAGATACACCTGTATGAAAGTGCATAACCACAACCAATGAAAACACAGCCACAGCCACATATGGCAAGCTAGAATTATATTATAGTATAAGGAGTATCTGTTCGACACCATCCTCAAATGTGCCACTTACACACTAACCCTACATATACTGAGCTGCTACACATATTGGTCTGATGGCTGACTGTGGTATGGGCATGTGTGTATATGGCCCTACAAACATGAAAGCCAATATGGCAACATACAGTGGAGCAGCATGTAACATCAGATGGGATGGGACCTAGGACAATGACAACTACCACAGTCTGTACACAGGCCAAGGTACATATTAACAATACACACAATGTTGACATTCACCATAAGTACACAGACCTCAGTACTGTGCAAACAACCACAGTATGTCCAGGTTATGTCATCAAATATAACCCTTACTGTACAGAACATGTGTAGCAGTCTGATATCTCACTGGCTTGTTATCAGATATGATGACACTAATTATGGTGTAAAGCACATATGCACCTCTTAATGCATGACATATGTACAAAGGTTGACTGAGTTGTGGCTGGAAGCACATACACAGGGCCAGTATTGACACGTTGCTGTGATAACATCATACATTTACTGTTGTAACAGGGTTTGTTGCAACATATGTCCTATGAGGGATATGAAGTCAGTAACTGTCATGGCTTTCACCATCTACAGACTGCAATCCTCACACTACCTCCTGCAGCTCACAGATACATGTTCTGTGGGTAACACATGACACCAAAGGCACCACACACTGCCCAGTCTGCAGATGACCCTACAGATGGGGAATCCTCATAAACATACAACTGATATGGCAGGTATTAATACATGTAGGACAGTCATATCCGCACACACCTTGTTAAACCAACATTACTCCGAATGCAGTATAGCAGCACTTAGAGTCTGTAGTCAGGTCAGGCACATCCCCCTCCAAGGTGTTTTATTCTGTTTCCACAGTGTATGTCGTCAGAGGTAAATCCCCACTCCATCTGAGATGCTGTTTGCCAAACAACAGAATGGGTCCTGCTCACAGTGAATGAAAAGGACCAACACAAACATGATGTTCCTGGATACTGGAATGTGTTTCCATGCAAATGGATATGGGAATGTTACCACAACTGTTCCACGTGCAATCAGCTAGTGGAGGGCTGCAATTCATGCAGAGGCCATCAGCTGATCATGATCATTACCTAAAATACACATGCTGCTGCCTAAGAAAAGCAGGTATAGGTCTCTACATACACCAGTGAGGGTGTGAGAGAGGCAGACAGAGGCATCGACATGTCAGGGAGGGTTGGGAGAGTAAAACCTAAGCATGTCTGTGTCACACACTTACCAGCGCAAGGTATCAAACCCCTGATGACTATGTAGTGCTATCATAGTCCTATGCAGTTGTTGGATGCGCCACATAGGTTACTTGTTGTGGAGTCCACAGAACATATATGTGATGGTGAGTGACATCTGCAACAGGAATATGGTAGCTATATGGTAGGTGATGTACACGTGCCTGTCCACATGAACAGGTGCCAGCGTCAACACAGCCCCACTCTCATAGGGATGCACACACACTGACATACTTGGCAGGGCCAGGGATACAGCTCATTCCTAGTGAGATTGCCATTACACATTACTGTGCAGGAATCACATGCACTACACAGGTCATACAGAGGTTATATGGGCAAAGGGTATGGGAAGGTGTCTGACATCAGACAGCATGCTTCAGTATGCCATGGAGGGTTGTAGTGAGTGTGGATGTGATCATACACATCATACAACACACACACACACGAACACAAAGGGTGCCAGTACTGACATGCATGGGTGCATTTCTGCATGGGTATGTGGTGGTCGACTGTGCCAGACTGCTATACAAGGCTAGGTGATGGGTATACCTTGGCATCAGGCCACATGACAATGGTCTGCATTGTGGTACAGGTCTGTGGTTTCTGCATTTGCCCGCACAGGTGGGTATTGTATCCACTATCCAGTCACCTGGGTGGCTATTGCGTGTGGCCAATGCTGTGCATAGCTTGCCATGTATGTGTTCCCTAGTCCATGACATGGATGGTGTCTGGGATGTGCACACCTCCCACATGCATGTACAGTGACATGTGGAACTGTACTTGGGGTGTTGGGCTCATGGTGTGTACACAGATTATCATCAGTTGTGCCAGTCTTGGCCACCTGTGGCAGGAACTGGTAATGGACAGCAGGTTAACCCTACACCTACATTGATAGCATGCTAACAGCATTCCCTGCTATCAGTGGCATCTGTCCATACAGGGCATGTTTTCAGGCATGGTATGTCCTTTGTGGGTCACATGTGATGACACCACAGGTGTTGCAGGTGTCCAGTGGGGAACATGGGTAAGGTGCACTGCCTGCATGTATGCACCTATTGAAGAGATGGACAGGGTGCCATGCCCTCTGTAGGCCACTGCATCACTCCATAGTTACTATCAGTCACCAATATGCAGTGTACTACACACATATTAGCTGTTGCCTCGACATTTGTGTGTGTATGTGACATGGGTTGAGAGTGTGCTCTGTGTAATACTGGGGTTGCTAACTATGATTGCCTGGCCATTATGTCACATGTATGTGTATGGATTTGCACCCCAGCCTCTCGTTATTTCACATCTGTTATCCCTGTACAGTGGACATTGTGATATAGGGCCACTATAAAAGACATTTGCAAAACTCACCCCACATAAGGTACAAGTTACAAAAACACAGACTCCTGTCATGTCTGGGAATTGAATCCCTACCTAACTAGTTTATTACATTACAGCACTACACAGTTATAGTACACACCATGAAGATTACTGGAGTACTCTTTCCCCAAAGGTGTATTCACATTGGATGACATCAGCAGGACTGCCAAAGTGGGCCATTGGACGTGTACTGAGTGTGACTAACCTAAAATGCATTGCTCCCTAAACAGACATTGAAACACACACAAAACATCCACACTCAACATGTGTGGGTATAGAACCCCTAACAGAGGTCTATATTACACTACAAAAGTATGCAGTTATGGCACATGCTAGGGAGATTACTGGGCTACATTCTTCCCAGAGGTGTATTTCTAGGTGGATAACATCAGCAGCCTTGCCAAAGTAGAGCATACAAATTGTATGGAGTGTGACTACCCCAAAAAGCACTGCTCTCAACACAGACAGGGTCAGATAGACACACACACACCTGCTATGCCTGAGAGTAGAACACCTATCAACCTAATTTATCACAGCATAGCAGTATGCACTTATATGACACACTACAGAGATTACTGGGCTACAGTTTTCCAGAGGTGTATTTCTAGGTGGATGACATCAGCAGCCTTGCCAAAGTAGAGCATACAAATTGTATGGAGTGTGACTACCCTAAAAAGCATTGCTCTCAACACAGACAAGCACACACACACCAGTCATGTCTGGGAGTAGAACAGCTACCTCCCTAATGTATCACACGAAAGCAGTATGCAGTTACAGAACACACTACAGAGATTACTGAGCTACAGCTACCCATGAGCATTTCAATTGTAGGGAGTGTGACTACCCTAAAAAGGATTGCTCGTTACACAGACAGACACACACACACCTGCCATGTCTGGGATTAGAACAGCTTCCTAACCAATTTATCACACTACAGCAGGTCACAGTTATATGACACGCTATGGAAATTACTGGAATACAGCTACCCAGAGGTGTAGTTCTAGATGGATGACATCAGCAGCCTTGCCAATGATGAGCATTTGAATTGTATGGAGTGTGACTACCCTAAAAAGCATTGCTCTCTACACACAGACAGACACACGGTTGCCATGTATGGGAATTGAACTCCTACTAAACTATTTTATCACACTACAGCAGTACGCAGTCATGGGACACACCACAGAGATTACTGGGATACACTTTTTCCTGGGATGTATTTCTAGGTGGACGACATCAGCAGCCTTACCAAAGTAGAGCATTTCATTTGTAGGGAGTGTGACCACCCTGCAAAACATTGCGATATACACAGACAGACACACATGCAGTTGCCAAAGCTGGGGTTAGAACTCCTACCTAACTAGTTTATCACACTACAGCAGTAAGCAGTTATGGGACACAGCACAGAGATTACTGGACTAAAACTCTCCCAAAGGTGTATTTCACAGTAAATGACCTCAGCAGGCTTGTCATAGCAGGGAAATGAGGAGGGTATTGTGTGTGCATGGGCCATAACCCATTCATCTAGGGGTTGACACGCCACATGTGGGCACATCCTGGGTTATATTCCACAGGTACGTGTATACAGCTGCTAGATGACTACTTCCTTGAACAGTCATGTTGCATATCTGGCACGTGCACCACATACTCTGTAATGGTGACATATACCGGTGGCTAGTATCTGCAGTGTGTGACATCAGACCCTCATGTGGTTGTGGCCCTTTGGCTGTGTGCTGGGTGGGAGAGCCCTGGATGGCTCCTTGTCACAGTCACCCTCTTCCACACATCTATGTATGTCTATCTTTTATCTTATTATAGTGTGTTGCCCTTACATATATATCCCTATATTCCTATCCACTGTGTGTGCAAAGCATGTTTGGTGCATACTGAGGAGTGTCTGCACTAACATCTGTGGCTGCCAGATATGTCTGGTCCACTGGTGTTTGCAGACATGGCCTTCATGTGTTTAAGTGTGTGAGCATGCCTAGTATGACCTTTCAGTATGTTGTTGACTGACATTACCTTAATTTCTCTAAGTGTGTGGGCATGGCCAGTATGGCCATCTGTATTGAATGTGTGGATTGAGTCCAGGTACTTTGTACTGCAGTGCTGACCTTTGTGTTGTACACCGACAGGTAGCATGTTGTTTCTGCAGGGTATCCACCAATCATTTGGCATGGACAGTTACTACATTTCTGCATAGGATGGGGGAGCACACTTGCGTATTTCTACATTTCTACACAGGATTGTGGGGGGGCACACCTGACTGTTACTATATGTCTACGTGGGATGGGGGGCACACCTGCCTATTTCTACATTTCTACACAGGATTGTGGGGTGGGCACACCTGACTGTTACTATATGTCTACGTAGGATGGGCGGGGCACACCTGACTATTTCTACATTTCTACACAGGATTGTGGGGAGGAGGCACACCTGACTGTTACTATATGTCTACGTGGGATGGGGGGCACACCTGATTATTTCTACATTTCTGCACAGGATTGTGGGGGAGGCACACCTGGCTATTACTATATTTCTACGTAAGATGGGGGGCACACCTGACTATTTCTATATTTCTACACAGGATTGTGGGGGGCACACCTGACTGTTACTATATGTATACGTGGGATGGGGGGCACACCTGATTATTTCTACATTTCTACACAGGAGTGGGGGTGGGGCACATCTGACTGTGACTACATTTCTACATCAGATGGGGGGGCACACCTGACATTTGTACACATTTGCTAGGACTGTACTGGTTCATAGGTTCATAGGTAGGTACTAGGCTATCGGCCCAAAGGCCTACATAAGCCTAGCCAACAAGGTTCTCTGGCTTACACCACCCAAGAAAGTTATTTTCCTGTGACACTGTTGAGCAGAGACAAAGAAGTGATCCCCGGGGTGTATTTCCTATTTCCCATCCACTCATCAAGATTTTTCTTGAAGAGTGCTAATGAAGAACTTTGCTTGACATAGATGGGTAGCCTGTTTGAGTATGGGAAGTCTCTGGGACAGGAATCTATCCCTCCAGCATGTTCTGTTTATTGTGACAACAAGGTTTAGGTCCCTAGAGCGTGTAGCTAGGAGGGATTGGGATTATTTTAGGTGTAGCATGTCCAACAGCTCTGGGTTTGACATAGCTTTATATGTTAGGCAGAGATCACCTTGGAGTAGGCGATATGCTACGGAGTAAAGCTGGAGTTTTTTGAGACGGTCAGTGTAGAGCATTTGTTTGAGGCCAGTAATACTCTTTGTGAGGTACTTCTGTGGCCTTTCTAGCTGCTACAAATGTCTTGTGAGGTACATTTCAAAAGGGGCATTGTACTCTATAATGGGTCTAATGAGTGTTGAGTAGAGGATAACAATGACCTCTTTTTTCCTGGGTGAGAACCCTTTTATGATGAAGTATGTCACATAGAAGGACTTCCTGACTACTGTGGCGATGTGACTATCAAAGGAGCGACTAATGTCCACCTGGGTCCCAAGGTCTCTTATCACACATTTGGTGTTAAGTAGATTGCTGCCTATGTGGTTGTTCATGGGTCTAGAGTTTTTACCAAAGGGGATGACACTGCACTTTTTGGCATTGAGCTTGAGGCCATGGCTCTGACACCAGGTATCTGTCTCAGCGAGGTCCTTCTGTAGGATGTCCACATCATTTGGGGACTTGACTATGGCTCTTAGTTTGCAGTCATCTGCAAACTTCATTAGCCATAGGCCTTCTGTGTTAGCCTGAACTTCAGAGAAGTAGCTACCAAACAGGAGAGGTCCCAGGACTGATCCCTGTGGTACTCCACTTGTCACTGGTTTGCGGTCAGATTTGGAGTCTGCAACTTTTACAGTTTGGGTTCTGTCAGTGAGCCAGTTGGCAACCCATGTTGTGGCGTAGGGATTTATACCTAGTTTAGTGAGTTTAGCTATAATTCCAGAATGGGAGATGGTGTTGAAAGCCTTGGCAAGGTCAAGATATGCTCTGTAAACTACCTTACCCTCATCTACGGCTTTGGTGACTGCTTCGAAGAAGTAGATCAGGTTCACTAGGCATGATCTGCCTTTCACAAACCCGAACTGCGTGGGATCCAGAGTTTGGAGGTTACCAATGTCTTTGTTTATGAGTTCCATGATGATATGTTCCATGGCCTTGCAGACCAGGCTTGTCAGGCTAACAGGGCAATAGTTCCTGGGATCAGTGGTGGCTCCCCCTTTGTGGAGTAGGATAACTGTTGCTGTGCACCATTCAGTGGGCACAAAGCCTGATGCGAGGCTATTATTGAACATGGTGCTTAGGTGGGGAGTCAGTTCGTTCTGAAGTTCATGTAAAACGCAGCCTGGGATGTTGTCCACTCCCATGGATGCTGTGTTTTTGGCTTTAGAGAGTGCAGCTTTTACCTGCGTACTTGTGATTACAGGGACTCTTCATTCTTCCTGTATAGATATGGGCCCTTTAGGGGGTGAGAGGCGGTAAAGTTAGCACTGAACCTATCTGCCAGGATGTTGGCAATATCAGTTGGTTCTGTAATGTTCATGCCTTTGTGCTGTAACTCAGAGCAGATCTGGGTATTGCCATCGAGATTCTTGACATAGCTATAGAATGCGGGCTGTGACTGCTGTTGGGTATGTGACCCCCCCCTGACTGGTATGTGTGAGTCACTTACCTTGTGGCTGTCCCAGTATTGAGGGTGGTGCTGCAGGTATGTCGCTTACTCCATTTCAGTCTGCAGTCTTAACTATCGTGCTGGCTAGAGGCATAACAGTGTACTACAGATCTTAGCTTTTAATTACCTACATATTAGTTTCTGACTTCCTACCCTTCAGAACTGACATCCCACTGCCTGACCTGCTGTAGTCTGTCTGTGTAGACCTGGGGGGAAGGTTACCCATAGGCCTCATTCAGAGGCCATATCACAGCCTTTGCTTGTGTTTGTCTATACCTGTCCTGCTGGATGTGACTGTTGTTGGGTATGTGCACCCTCCAACTGGCATGTGTGAGTCACTTACCTTGTGGGTGTCCCAGTATTGAGGGTGGTGCTGCAGGGCTGCCTATGTCAAATGCACTAATACACTCCTTACACATGGTTAGATACATGTAGTGTAATGTTTGGCATCCCTTTTACTGTATGTGAGGGTCAGAGAGAGGTGTTATTCCCTGGGTCCCTCCTGTGTCAGTGTATGTGCTATGTGTTGCCTTTTTTCCAAGGCCAGGGCATACTGGGCATGCCTCCTTCTGCCTACTGGGGCAGGCTGTTCCTCCTCTGAGTCACTCTGTGCCTGTGCAGGCCTTGGCAATGGTGGGGGGGGGAGGTTGTGTGGCCCTGCCCCATGCTGTTCCTGCTGCAGCTGTTTCCGCAGGATCATATTGTGTAGAATGGCACATATAAGGACAATATGGGTACATGTAGCTGGTGAGTACTGCAAGGCTCCACCGGATGTGTCCAGGCACCAGAACTATGTCTTGAGCATCCCAAACACATGCTCTATTGTAATTCTGGTCTGTGCGTGTGCCTAATTATGGAGCTCATGTTTGGGTTTGTGTGCATTTCTGATGGGTGTCATCAGCCGTAGCTCCAGTGTGTATCCAGCATCCCTCACTAGGTGACCGTGAGGGATGTCCCCACTGGTAAATCTCTGATACAGCTGCGTCAGATGCCAGATGTGGGAATTGTGATAGCTTCCAGGGCAGCCAGCACACACATTCATTATTATGCCCTGGGCATCGCACACGACCTGGCAGTTGATGGAGGGGAAGTCTTTGCGGTTGATGTAGACCCTACCCTGCTCACCAGGTGGTGCTTTGATGCATATGTGCATGCAGTCTATTGCACCCACTACCTCAGGGTATTCTGCTATTTGGTGGAACAGTTGAATATTGCTGGCCAATGCCTCATGGGTGTTGGGGAAATATACGTGCTCAACGACATGTGCTGACATGGCATCCAGGAACTGGTGGAGTACACTGGATGCCGATGCCTGTGAAATCCCCATCATATCCCCAGTTGGCTTTTGGAAGGTACCTGTAGCTAGTATTCTTAGGCCTACACATACCTTGGTATACACTGGGATGGGTTTCCCTCAGTTAGTTCTGTGTGTGAGGCATGGCCGGCACAGTTCAACAATTTGCTGTAGGAGGTCCCTGTCCACCCTACAGCACTCCACTATCTCCAGCTCATGTAGCCCCTGGTAGGGTACACTGGGTCTGTACACTCTTCTCCATCTCCTCACTGTGGGTTGGTCGACAGCATTCACATCCTCACCACCCTCAGCCTCTTCCACAAGTTGTATGATAGCTATTGCAGCCCCTATCATTTTGCTGTTGTGAGTGTTAAAAGTTCCCCGCTTGTGTACACCGGTGGTGTAGAGTATGGGAAAAACCAGAGGGGAAGGTGTTTGCTTAGTTTATAGTAGTGTTCTGGGCTGGGCTGGTCTGCTTCCTGTGTAATTGGCTGATTCTGATACATTTCACCTGCCAGCTAAGCTAGTTCTCCTTGATTACCTTCTTACTGCTGTTTTCCATTCCCATTGCCTTCCTGTTTAAGCTTGTGTGCATGCCACACAAACAGAGTGCTCAAATGTCCACACTGCTGCTATTTCCTGGTTTAACATCTTTTTTATTCCTGTAAAACCCAGTGTGCAGCTCGCACACCCGCTTAGGCTTTGTAAAGAGTGCTAAGCAAGTTTAGACACACACCCCTAGCTTAGCTGTGCTAAGCTAGGAACAAACCCGAGCCACAGGGCTTCAATTCGCTTACAGTATGCCTGACACACACACCCCCATGATGTCACCTAACTCCTAGCCTTGCACCAAGCTATTTCTACTCTTACACTGTTGGGACCTGACTCGCATGTTGGGGAAAACCTGGGATTCACTATCCTTCCCCTCATTTGCATAGGATTGCCTGCTAATGCATAGTTACATGTTTCACACTGAGCCTCCCCCCTTAGCAACCACTACTCACTGGCTAGGTTGTCTTCTGCCTGCCATTGACTTGCATGGCAGAATAGTGATTTTATTTTATTTTATTTGCTTATTTTGGGTTTATTTTATTGTTTTCCCCTGATCCCATTTGCGAGCCGCTGCCCTACGCTTAAACAGCTGACATCGGCTAAAAATAATAAAAGTTGATTTTTGTATTTTTTTATGTTTGCAATACCAATGGCCTTATACTTGGCCATTGGCATGCTTACTACATGATATGTAGCCTTTATTTGAAGCCGTCATGGCTCCGTTTTGTATTTTGCTGAAATGTACTTTGTTACTAACCGAGTACATTTCTGCAGATAGCACTAGTCTTGCACAGACTGTTGCAAGCTTCCTGGATTGCAAAATCACCTCATTTGCATGGATTTCACCTGCAAATGGGGTGATTTACATACCAGGGCTTATTACGTGCAGGATTAGGGCAGGAGCGCTCGTGCACACCCTTGCAGGCTGTTCCTGGATCTTTTGAAAATCTGGGGGCCTGTCTTAAAGTTGACACCAGTTTCTTTTTCAGCGCATGTACTAGGAAGTTGACATTTCTGTTTTTGACATATAGTATTTTACCTTTATCATGTTAGTATTCATGTTAGACAATAAACTGAAGGTAAATCATATATGATATTGCTAGTGCTACATGTAAGTAAAGTCAGAATGACTTTCTGAATATCATCAGCCTTTATTTGAATGAATTGTTCATTGTACTAGCAGACGCCACACACAGGCTTGAATTCTGATTATACTTAATGCCTGTCTCTTCTGCTTTTCTAATTATTCACTGTCCTTGTACTGCAATGTCCTTTACCCTGGACTGTCTAAAACTGAAGTGGACCATTTACAGATGGTGCAGAATTCATCTGCTAAATTACTAATGAGTACCTTGCATTACCAGAATATGACACCTCTTCTGCACAACCTACATTGGCTTCCAATGTATTTTAGGATTATGTATGCCTTAGTATTAGTTTATTTGTCCATTCATGACTTGAATCCTTGCTTATTGAGCCCTACTGCCCTCTACAACTTTTGTGTACATCCCCTGAGGGTCTGCTGGCAATTCCATGGGTGAATTTGGAATCATTTGGTTATCATTCTTTTTTACTTTTAAGGCCCTTACCTGTGGATTTGCTAAGTCTGTGGTTATGGCAATGCCATGCTCTAGCCAGTTTCAGGCATTCTTTAAAACCTTTTTTTTAACTTATTGTGATGTTGAATGATGTTTTTGTTTTTTGCTTCTGTATTTGTCATTTTATTTGATTTTGCAATGGTGCTATGGAAAAAGCACCTCAATAGATTTGAATTTGAATTTTACATTGTTTACCTTTTTTTAACATTATAGTTGCTTGTTTTAGCACACTGCAGTATGTTCTGTCTTATTTTTCAATACTTTTATATTTGTCCAGAAGTACATTTTACAAAGGTTGAAGTTCTCAGGCTGCTCTAAAGAAAAAGGCAAGAACAGACTGCAGAACTCATTACTATGGACTAGGCATAGCTCCTGCCATATTCCTTTGAGCCTGCCCACAAGCAAAAATGGAATAATCTAGACTGCAACTTGTATGCTACCTACATAAAAAATTGGCAGACAGTTATGTTGACCTAAAATATGTTTGTCTTCATAAAAATGTTGATGACACTGCTACATGCTAATTTCATTAACGGGCACTTCATATGCTTATGAGAGGTGATGTGCTTATCACTTTTTGTATTTGCTTATAGGAGGAACACATTTCAGCTTCTGCAGTTTTGTTGCTTGACCTATAAAACATTAAACAAGAGCATATTCTATGTATATAAGAAGCAATAATGAACTGTTTGATGAAGGCTGCTTTCCTCTTGTAGTCCTTGTTAATATACTCATCAGTACACCATTCATTGTACCTGACTACTAACTAGTCTCAAATATACACTGCAGCAACTGGTTAACTATTGTCACAGCTATGTGGTACAAAAGTGCACTACTTTTCTTTTTGCTGCTTAAAGCTTCTATCTCTTATCTGAGAGGATTTCTGTACTGCCTGTGGTCTTTGTGCTATGCCATTTGTGACTTCCCTTCTTTAGGCCAGTGATCAAACAGTCTCAATCTTTACTACCGACATCAGTGGGAGACTGTTCACTTTGTGAGAAATAGATACACACAGTATTTTCGGACGCAGCTCTCTGTACCAAGTACAATTTCCCTTAAGAGCACACAGAGAACACAGTCAGTCCGGGGTCTGGATTTCTTTATATGTCTCTCTCCTGGGCCCCAGTAAGGCTCCCCAGTAGCACAGCTATAGAGTTGAGTCCTCAGTTGAGGGTCCAAGGCAAGTGCTCCTGCACCGTCTCTGTTAAATCAGTGCTTCATGTCCATGTACACACACACACACACACACACACACACACACACACACACACACACACCTGGGAAAGGCTGGCACAGATTTACCCACTGTGCCCCCTTCTGCCCAGACTATAAGGTAGTTATCACCGCTACCAGACACTCCCCAGCCAGCTACTCTAAGGCCTTTGCAAAGGGTATCCAATTATATTGTACAATATTAATACTAATACAAATTATACCAGTTGACCTCACAGCAAGACTCTCAGGAATGGCCCCACACTGTCACCAGATAAACAATTGCACTCTCAAAGGTTAAACATTTTCTGAAAGGACCAGCCACAATAAAAGTTTTAAATATATTTAATAATAAATACTAAAAGAACATGAAAACACTGAATATATATTTGCAGCAAACCACAGAGTTCAAATCACAGGAAATATTAAAAAATAATGTGGATGAAGATACTTAGACAGTTATAGAAAAACAGTAATAAACTAATCTTGCTATATATTCCTGACTGATCTAAAGAAATTACTGTTCCCTAATAACTTACTCGGTCAAAGCAAGATGAAATATATGAATAGTCTTTCTAATCAGGCTCCCAAACAGAATACTCAATATTCAGAGATTTATCTTTATAATATCTAAAATATATTTCCAAGAGGGCTGGCAGAATGACCTCATCTGCTCACCTGACTCTAGGTTCTCACACTATCCCATTTTGAAGTTGATAAAGGAATTTAGCATCAACATGTAAAAATGCATATCTAGAGCTTTTCTAATGTTTATGGCAGGCCGGAGGCCAAGAAACAATCACAGCACTTCCCCTCTTTTTACTGAATCTAATAAACAATGGCTTCTTCCAGACCTACCTTCTCTGGTCCTATTCATCACTGTGGGATGCCATTTTAATGGTTTAACAGCTCATTTACATTTCCATTATTTTTCTTAAAGTAAAGCTTGTTAACCTCTGCTCTTCCGGTGTTCTTAGTTACAGTATATACTTTCAATCAGTGACTACCTGCATGTATATTTCCTTTCTGCCAAGCAGGACCCACTGCTGATGCATTTTTAAACTTTACAAATGCATTTTGATATTCAAATGCCATACAATTCTAATAGATTTGTAGCATAAGCATCTGTACAAAACAGTTTGATATTCAAATGCTATACAGTTCCAATACATTTGTAACACAAGCATTTTGTACACAGTTTGATATTCAAAGGATATCATTCTTTACAAGACTCCAGCTAGCTGTGTTGGCACTAACCCATGTCATCACACCGTTATGCACTATTTGTCTATGACTATTCCTTAATGGGGTGAATCAGCAGATGGTACAGTCTCTGATTTTAGCTAATGACTGTTCATGGCCTGCACCAGTGGATAGCTGGTGACCTACAAAGAAATGTAAAATACACTGCTACCCCCATCCTCTTGCATACTTTTGCAGTTGCTTTGTGCACAGAAACACACACTCCACATACTTTTTTCTCACTCTGTCCACCTTAATAACCTGCGCAGACACATATGCAACTGTTTTCACTATAGCAACAGAAGATTTTATTCTTTAGGATTTATAATATAGCAAGCATGTATCTGTTAGATCTCATTACACTGCTTATTTAGAGACTGTAACAGTTCTTAGATGGGGTAGGCACTGTTGAGGTATTTTTATACTTTGGTTTGTATCTATTTGACAAAGAGTGACAGTCCAAGTATTACTATGTCATGTGAATTCCATATTTGTTGTGTGAAATGTACTACTGTTTTTGGTAATAGCTTTTACAATGTATACATTATATATAATATATTAATTTGTGCTTGTGCTTTTTGGGTATAGTCTTTGTGGTCTAGTACTTAAACTCTGGAGCTGAGCTTATTTAGAACTAGTGAGAGACAGTTATGTATATTTGTGTACAGAATACTGGTGGTATATGTTCATTGCATACTTAGTGTATATGGTATTGTCAATGTTTCACATACATAATACCATCAACATTTATCTGGGTGCATTGTTCACTGGACTAGCAGAGGCTGCACTTATTTATTGCTGTGATATTTGACTGCAATTTGAGTACGTGTAATGACTGTCTTTCATACTTTCTGTTTGTTGCCCTTCATTAACCTAAGTTAAATTTATATTTCTTTTTCTTGCATATTATAATATTTCTGTCTCTTTTATTCCCAATTTTCCTATGACATCCAAAAGTACCTTTTAAACACATTGAAGTGTCCAGACTAAAATATACATAAAGACAAGAACGGGATGCAGAATTTAACACAAACTAGTCATGCAGTTATCCTGCAGACAACCAGAAGTGATGAATCTGCAATCCTAATACATGCTGAATCCACTTGAAACAGATCATCTCGCATATTTCTGATTGTAAGAAAAATGCTGGATATTCTGTTACATGCAACCTTTCATTAGCTGGAACTCTATGCAGATGAGTGAAGGAAAATGCTTAGCCTATTGTGTACCTGCCTGTAAGATTTATGCTACAGCTGCTGCATACCTGTTTCTTTTGTTCCTCTATAAAACAGTTAATAGGAGCATTTACCTATAGTCAACTGTTTGCTGCTAAAGACAATACTTCCTTTGCACTCCCTATCAGTGTACTCCACAGAATGCCATGTGCAGTACCAGTGTGCATTCTTCTAAACAGTTGTCAAAGTCATTACATCGACCTGTTAAGAATTTTCATAGCTTTATGATACAACAGTGTACTGTTTTTCTGTTTAAAACGTTTCTCATTATGCCTGAGTTATTGTCCTTCCTGTAGTCCCTGTAGCACATGTGTGCACTAATTGGCTACTGCTAATACTGATGATTGGTGGAGAACTTTCCATCCACACACCCCAATCCACAGTTGTCCTATGGTAATCTGTATTTATAACTAAAATCCCCCTCTTGCTTTTTCTCCTTGACTTTTTAAATGGTATCATACAGCCACACAACTTTATAACCAAAACACAATTCAAATTCTAAAGTGAAATCTAGAGATAATTCCATCCACAGGTACAACCACTAAGCCAAACTCATAATAGAATTTCTTGCCCATTTACATTCTGTTAGCTACAAAAAAACTATACATGCTAACTTAAATTCTTAGTTGTATTTCAAAACCCCAAGTTTCTTCTTGGAAATGAGCAACACACACCCTTCTATATGCAACTTAAATCTGAGCTGAGCCTGTAATTGGTCATTACTTGATCAGTGTTCTACCCCAGTAAACAAATTAGTAAAGTAATTAATTAATAAACCTTGATATATGAAGTCTGGGGCAAACCAATTTGTCCAAGGCCATCTTTAGGAAGGTTAGAATAGGTGAAATGGGGGGTGGGGGTGAGTGTATAGAGGTGTATAGTGGAGGGGGATTCAGTTTATTTGCCCAACAGTACTTACATTCAGTGAAATGTGATTCAGTGAAATGAGTTTTAAGTGATTTAAGCTTTCAGCGATTTGGTGTGAGTGTTTTGAAATTCAGTCAAAGTAGACTTAGATATATATATATATATATATATATATATATATATATATATATATATATATATATATGCATACACACATGCATACATATATATACATAGTTGTGGGTAAAGTATAATTGCAGACACAGACTAAGGGCAGTGAGTAGGTAGAGTAAATGGTTTGCTAATGATGCGTAGAGAAGGAATGTTTAGGCTAGCCATTTTCATTCCTTTTCATCTTCTCCCTGCATTGCAGGGATTATGTTAAACTGATTGTGTGTCCAGTTTTCAGTGGTTGCAGGATTCTGTTTAGACAGTGGCTGATGGGGTGGTTGCTGACCAGAAGATATATTTTTATTTTGTGAAAATAGTCATTAATGGGGTGTTTTAATTCTGTTTGGTGCAGTGTTTCTCGTTTTGAAGTTGCTTGTGGTAACTGGGTAGATGGCAGATGGTGCATTGTGCTGTTTCATTCGATTCTACTTGTATTACTGGGTTAACTTGTTGGACTTCTTAGCTGTGCTAAATATGTTTTTATTTTCTCCTACTTCATTATGGTCAGTCATTCCACGGTGAGGGGGGAGACTCCTGGCCCTGGATGAAAGGGCCTGGATGATGGATCACCGGGCTTTTCACAGGTTTTGAGTGATGTCTGGCAATGCTGGCACTTTGCGCATGTGTAGTAAGGTATTTAGCCATTAGGAGAAGGGGGGTGTAGGAAGGCCATGTGATGAGGTAAGGGGTGGGCATTTAATAGATTAGGTAGATATTGGGTATGACTCGTGGGAGAATTTAGGTTAGTTGCATACTGCTCAATCTCTTAAAGAAAGAAACCTGTACAGACCCACAATAAAAGTAGGACAAAGGCTTGGTATTAGAGACAAATGTTAAACCTTGTGCTTACACGCTTAGACTGCTGACAGAATAACGGGTTTTGCATTAGCATGAATTTTCTGAAGGGTATAAAGTCTGAAAATCAAATGGCTGTCTTTATTTTAATTTTGATTTGCGACTAGTTTGTCAGACCCCTAACGTAATTTCATGGCTAACGGACCTAAAATGTGAGGCAGAAATCTGGATATTTGGCAAAAATCTGTACAGTTGAGAGGCATGGGTTGCTGGAGGGGTTGGTGGCCGATAAGTTGTCAGTGAGCTTGTATGTGCAGGTGTGTGGATGGGGGGTGGTTTCCTATATAGATCATCATAGGTTACGGGATCGCAGTACGGATCTCAGAGTTCATCTCAGATGGGATGGCAGTTCAGCTCAGTTTTCAGGTATGAGGTATAAGGTGATAAGGGCCCAAGTATGGTCGGGTTTTAGTATTGTATTAAAAACAAATTACAACTGACAGCCAGTCTTCAAGCAGGGATTCAGTTGTGTTTTTTTGTTTTTCATATTGCTTGTTGTTGAAAAACGTCTGGGGTAAGTTTTATGACTTGTTAGTTAGTGCCCAGTTTATCTCTGTGTTTAGATGGCTATAGATATCATTGTCACTTATGTAACTACTTGCTTTAATGTTGTGTGTGTGTTTTTTTTTTTTGTTTAAATGACAGCATGCTGATTCTACAGCAACAGTGGGAGGCCATAGTGGAGCAGGTGGAGGAGTTGTTCCAAGAGATGCCCAATGCTGACTCTGGGATGGTAAAACAGGTAGGGGAATCCAGCCACAATTGGCAACGTTCATCAGTGAGGACCAGGTTGGTGACTTGAAGGAAGAGACAATGATTATCAAGAGAGGTGGTAGCAGTTGATTCATCAGCACCTGGAGGGAATCCGGAAAGAGCATCAGCTACTGACATTATATCAGGTGTTCTGTTAGGTAGGATAGGTTTGGGGTGCATTGAGGATGACAGTGAGACAATGGGGGATGACCATTGTCGTGGGTTGGGTGACATGGGGTGGACTGTGGAGGATGTGCAGGGAAGTTATGAAGCAAGTGGGGGGGGGGCAATTAGGGATGACAGTGCAGGGTCAGTGGCCAGCTTGGGATCTTGTTCAGAGGCAGTTTCTGATTTTGTCATGCAGCCAGGTTATTGGTTAACTACACAGGTGTTGGGTCATGGAACTGGGGTGTTTTTTTCTGACTCCCCACATTCCATCTTCAGTTAAAGAGAAGATTTGAAAAGGGGAATGTGTTGTTTTTGAATTAATTGATGCAGAAGGGGTGCAGAGACTCGTGGAATCAGAATCGGCAAACAGTATAGATTTGTTGGCTGCCTTAGCGGTGGGTGGAGGAGGGTAGGTAGGATGTGTCTCAGGGCGTGGGATAATTGGATAGTTGGCTTCATATATTATATGGCAGTTTTGTTAGAGAAGGGTTCAGCTTTAGCATTGTCTCTATTGGGTTACTTTTTTATGATCTGGGAGGCTCAGCATTTGTGATCTGAGAATTCCTGGTTATGGTATGACCAGAGGTTTTTTAAGTGGAAAGCAAGGGATCACTCTCTCTGCTGGGAGGTCCAACACCCAGATATCTGGTTGGCTACTATGAAGGATGGTTATGGGGGCGTGCTAGAGGAGGAAAGATGGGGGAGAAGGGGGAGGAGTGTGTTGGGCTTTTAATGCAGAAGTTGCTTGTGGGTAGGGAGTACGTTTCTGCATGTTTGTTTGAAGTGTGGTGGGAATCATCCAGCAGCACAATGTGGGTGGCAGGAGGTTAATACAATGGCTCTGAACTCACTATCGGCAGAAGGGTTTTTTTCTCTTCTCAAAGATTTCAGAACATTAGAGGTAGAGGCAATTTACGAGGGTTACATGGTGGGGTGTCCTTTCAAGGGGCTATGGAAAGGGCTGGGGTCACATTCTCGAGTTAGGGCGGCGGTATTACAGTGTATGCTCCAGTATTTTCCTGATTATTCTTTTACAGAAGAAATACGTGAAGGTTTTCCCTCAGGGTTTTTCTATCAAATCAAAGGTGGTGGGTGATGGGGTATTTTTTTGGAATTTGCGATCTATATGGGGGAAGGAGGACATTTTACTGAGTTTAGTGGTGAAGAAGCATCAGGCAGGTAGGTTGCTGGGTCATTTTAACAGCCCTCCCTTTGAGAGTTTTAAGGTTTCTCCTTTGTGTTTGGTTCCAAAGAAAGTGGTTGGTGAGTTACATTGATTTACCATTTGTCATACCCAGAAGAAAGCTTGGTTAATGATTTCATTTCAGCTGAGGATGCTAAGGTTACTTATGCATCTTTGGATGATGCTGTGAAGGTTATTCAGGGTTTCCAAGATCCATGGTCAGTGAAGGTGGATATTGCAACTGCTTTTCATCTGATGCCAGTCAAAGAGAAGGAGTGGCCTTTACTAGGCAATGTAGTGGGGAACACATTTTATTTTTATAAAGCTATGCCAATGGGCTGATTGTAGCCTGTGCCACCTTTGAGGAATTCAGTATGGTTCTTCATTGGGTCTGGCAGCAGCAGGTGGGTACACAGAGGGCTGTACACTACTTAGATGCTTTTTTTGTTAGTGGAGGAGGGATCTGAAGGAGGGCAGGAAGGTTTGCGAGAATGTTTGGGATGTGTGATGAGTTGGGATTCTACTGGCCCAGCACAAGTTGGAAGGCCTACCCAAAGCTCTGGACTTTTTGGGTCTTTTAGTGAATACAGAACGGAGATTATTTTGCTTGCCTATGGATAAGTTAGACAGACTGAAGGTGAAGATTGGGGCAGTTATGTGCAAGGATAAAGTAAGAATTTGGATGGTTATGGAGCTATTAGGACTTTTGAACTTTGCATGTTGGGCAGTTCATCCATGGTGCGCTTTCTGTAGGTCCCTGGCCTTCTTATTGAAAGGAGGGAAGAACAAATACCATTGGGTTAGGATTAGCAAGTTGGTATGGGCTGATTTGACTCATTGTTTATCTTTTTTGGAGCAGTTTAATGGGGCTCCTTTTTGGTAAACTGATTGGGTTGGTCAAGAGGAGCTGCAGTTGTTCACGGATGCAGTGGGCATACTGGAATGGGGGTATGCTTTGTAGGGGGATGGTTTGTGGCTCATTGGCCATTGGATTGGAATGAGGAGTGGAAGAGGGCATTTTTAAAGCATCGATAGTTTGGAAGGAGAGACTGAGTAGAAAGAGGGTAATTTTTCATTCAGATAATATGGTGGTGGTGTAGGTTTTACAGCCAAAGACTGCTAGATCTGAATTGCTGCTGTTAGTTTTATCTAAGTTAGTTTTGCACAGTTTGATAATTAATTTTTCATTCACAGGTGTGCATATGCCTGGTGTGAACAATGCAATTGCTGACAGTTTGTCTCGATTTCAGTTTTCCAGATTTTGACTTTTGGCTCCAGGGACTGAGGAGGTGCTGGTAGTTTTGCCAAATGAGGTGTAACATCTTGGGATGATGTAACCAGGAGGTTGGTGCAGCAATCATGGGTGGTATCTACAAGGAAGGTCTATGGTAGGGCTCTTTATGATTTTGAGAAATTTGTTTTGCAATTGCCGGAGGAAGAAGGGGTTTGGCTGGAGGAGTTAACTGTTTTTTTACTTGGCTCGAACATGGGGGCAAGATAAGGTTTTACAAATGGTTAAGGTGGATTTGGCAGCAACTAGTATATTTGCACAGGTGGCTGGGTTGCATGACTTCACAAAGTCTTGGACAGTTGTGTGTATGTTGAGATGATGGGGAAGAGTGGAAGAAATGGATATGTGATGGCCATTGGCGAGACAGTTTTTGAAAGTTTTATTGAGGGATTTGGTGTTAGTGGAGGGCAATTCAGTTGATTATGTTATGTGGGTTACTTTGTGTTTGTGTGTGGTTGTACTTTGGTGGATTTCGGGTGTCAGAATGGTTAGGATCATTGATTTGGAGGGATGTAATGATATGTTCAGCTGCAGTTTACATCAGGTTATGGAGGTCAAAGACAGATCAGTTGGGGAAAGGTGCATTGATATTGATGAGAAAAGATAGGAATGCAGGGCTTTGTCCAGTAGGTTGGGCTACAGAATTAATGTGGACTCAAGTGGGGGATCCTCATGATTTGGTTTTCCATTTGGCAGATGGCAAAATGGTAACAAGTGGTCAGTTTGTACAGGTCATAAGGAGGGTGTTTTGTTTTATGGGTTTTCCAGCTGAGAGGTTTTCAGCTCATTCTTTTCATATCAGTAGGGCTTCAGATTTGGCAAGGGAAGGCAGATCCACTGAGTTATTAGAAGAGTGGGGAGGTGGTCTTCTAATGCCTTTTTATCTTAACATTAAATAATGGATTCAATTGCATTAATTTTTTTTCTGTCTTTCAGAAAATCAGATTGTCATCTTGGACCATTCCTATATGCATTGGGTGGAGAAAAGGGCAGCAGTTAGGATGGACGGAAATAATTTGGGATTGTCTCAGTTAGGTTGGACAGTTAGCTGCCAAGGGATTAGAGGTCTTATGTGGACTGAACTTATGCATGAGGTTGAAGTATTAAAGTTATGATTATGTTTTCCTTGAATATTGGTGATACAGGAAGAAATGATTTGGCCTAATTCCTAATAAACAGTTAGTGGATAACATAACATAGGATTTGTTTACATTACAATCACTCTTTCCAGGTATGTGTATTGTATGGTTTTAGTTAATGCAATGTTTGAGTTGGAGGAATGCTGCTAGTTTCTAGGCTTTGGAGTAGATTCAGAGGTTAGGCAATCAGTGGATGGCTTGGCAGTTGGGAATATTAGGCATGTACACGATAGAACACAGGGACTTTGAGGACAGGGATTTTGTTTGGTTTAGATCTGACGGTGTCCATTTCAGAGATATTGGTTTAGATTTATTTAATTTGCATTTGAGATTATTTTTAGAAGGTAAGGTGAAGGAGGGAGAACAGCCTGGGGTCAGGCTGGTTGAAGAAGAAGATGGACAGGATTGTCCTCTTCAGTTTCCCCTCTTGGTGATGGTGTTGATGGTATGATGTTTTGGGATCAAAGTGAGCTGCTGGATGCTGCTTGATAAGAATAAATGAATAGAGTATAGGTGCTGCTTATTTGGACAGGGTGAGCAGGTATACTGCCCTGATGGATGATTCTGACAGGGTGAGTGGGTACACTGCCCTGAAGGATGATTTGGACAGGGTGAGTGGGTATACTGCTCTGATGGATGCTAGGAAGAATGCCATGTTTCCAGTTAATTTGTTACATTTATCTGAATAAAGTTACTAGTTTTTGTTGAATGTAATAATGGATGTCAAATGTTTTTTGGTGTCCGTGTGAATTATTAAAAGGGGGCTGGGACAAATAATCAGTTATCACTAACTAAAAACACACTTCCTCTTCGTATTCATTAATTCATAAACTTTACTAAGAACATATAGAAAAAAAGAAGTGTGCCATCTCCTTAAACTGTAAATTGTTTGAATATATTAACAAATACTATCAGAACAAAATTATGTAAAAAGTACTAATTCTACCATTAAAAAAGAAAAATAACTTTCTAAACATCTTGACAGAATGCTTTACCCCATTCATTCATACTAAATTAAAGAAGAAAATCCTCTCAAACTTAGAAAATAATAAAAAAATGACATTGTGCAGTATAGCTTTAATGATCTGTGATAAAATGCAAGCAAAATAGAAAATACCTATCATAATTTTCTTAGAATTTATTTAACTTCTGTTATACAAATACCCAGTATCACATCACTCTAGTGCCTACTGTTCTTGAAATTAATATAAAATCAACAAAATATTAAGTGTTAATATTGCTGTCAGGTGCATAACGTACCATAAATTTGGTTACCTACCCACCGAAAAGTCGTATATACATACTTGCTTCAAAAATCCACTCTTTACATACAATAATCAAACTACAGACATTGACATCAGTGATAGCAACCCATCTAACTTTACAAGCAGGTGGCATTTACCCAAATCCAGGGACTCCCCATTATATTTACTCAAGTATGTTCTCTAACAAAAAAATAATCGAGTATGCAAATATAGCTGTTGTAAATAACAAACGGGCATTATCAGTGCCAATACTATATATATATATATATATATATATATATATATATATATATATATATATATATATATATATATCCCTGAAATACTTTAAAATGAATGCTAGTTAAAAAATAAGTCATGAATAACCCAAACAATAAATACGATATAACACATCTTCTGCAATAACTAGTCCGGCAAACTAAAAGAGAAAGTGCTCTTTTATAATAAAAATAAATAAATAAAGCCAAAACAATTTAAACTTCACTTCTAATCGAATGATACAGATCTTAACTGGACATTATGCAAATTCAAAATAGATGGCAATATTGAATTCATATTAGCAGCAATTATAGCCCCCCCCCCTCTGTTTTTAGTCAGACTTAAAAATTATATAACTTAGAAAATTACTCTGCCCATACACTATAAATTGTTTAAACTCAGTGGCTTAAAGACTATCCTAACCAACAAATTCACATGAAAAATAGATTTTTCACTAAATAATTTTAAGCAAATTGTGAAACAAGATACAAGGTCTAACCTTAGAACTGGTAAACCATCAATATTTGATGTAATAATGTCTAACATTCCCAGCAAAGTTCCTTCTTTAACTATTCCTTATCTTCATTAGTGATCTCTTTCCCATTTTCACACTGGATATTTTAAAACATTTCAACTCCATAAGTAGTAATTATAATGAGACTTAACCCTGACTCATCCTTACATAAATTGCACCAGATCATTTTTTCAATATTTTATAACTACTTTGATCCCACAAACCCCTCTCTCCAGATTTCATAATTTGTTAACATCAATTCAGAAGATAATTTACTCTTTAGTAAAGTTAATAATATAATTAAATCTCCCTTGATAACCTCTGATATAAGAAACTAAAGGCTAGAGATGAAGCACAGAGAACTTGAAAATAAAACCCAAATAACATTGAATTCCATAAAACTTTTCATGAACAAAAATCTCAAAGCTGGACTCAAAATCAAAACTGCCAAAACAAAATACATATGCACACAATAAGCAATCCATATCAGAACACTTATGCTATTCTGGATAAAAAACAAATCAACAGCAACAATATCATTCTAAAATTAGGTGCCATCACTAAGCCTTATGTAGATTTCTAAATTAAGTAAAAGAATATCTCAACAACCATGCTTTGCCATCAGATCTATACTTTACCTCTTATACATTGCAGTTTCCAGATACCCATTATCACACATTAAATATAAACCTTTTATTCTGCTTCAAAGGTAATTTCTTATTCAATTAAACTTTTTTAAAACTAATGTTGCATATGGAATTAATCACCATCTTTTGCACCTCTTATTTTTACCACTAGCAACAAACTTTTTGTGTAGACATCTAACTTGCACATACAACCTTAGATTTGTTACAAATACAAAATTTTACAGCTTCAAACACTCAGCTAACATTTTCCCTCTTGACCTCCCCAAAGGAGATGTACTCTTACAAAAAACAACTTGTTATAAGGACTTTGGAATTCTAATTTCATCAGACTTTTAGTTGAAAACTTGGTTAGAGTAATCTCTTTAAGACAGGAAAACAATCTTTACAAAACTTATATTGAACCTGTATTGGAATATAAAATATAAGAAACATCTTATTCATGTGAAGCTATCCAGAGATATTTTACTAAAAGAATACCATTGGTATGTCATCTGGAATATACTTAAAGATGTAGGAGGTTGAATCTTTGCTCTTTACATTGTAGATATTTAGGGGTAAAGTAATTAATGCATACAGAATATTTCATGATGAGATAATACAAGCTACTTACAATATTCTTTTAACTAATAATATAAGAATTCATAGATATGATAAATTGAACTTCTTAGTAAATTTGAATAGGATGGCATTAAGAAGTAAATTTCTGACTCCAAGTATTCCAAGGATATGCAGTAGAATACCATAGGTTCATAGGTGTGTACTAGGCTAATGGCCCTGGAGCCTTTACAAGCCTAGTGCATAGGATTACCCTAGCATTGTGCCACCCGACCTTAGTTCCCAGTGCCTCTGTCGAGTAGAGCCACTGGAGTGATCCCCAGGGTGAATTTTCTATTTCCCATCCACTCATCAAGATTTCTCTTGAAGAGGGCTGATGAGGTGCTCTGCTTGACATGTAGTCCATTCCATAGCATGGGCAGTCTCTGGGTTATCAACCTGGCCCTCCAGCATGTTCTGTTGATTGTGGTAATGAGGTTGAGGTCTCTGGAGTGTGTGGTGTGGAGGGATTGGGATTTCTTTAGATGAAGCATTTCTAACAGAGATGGGTCAGACATGGCTTTGTACGTCAAGCAGAGATCGCCTCTAAGTAGGTGATATGAAACAGAGAATAGTTAGAGTTTTTGTCTGTCCATATAGGACAAGTGTTTAAGGTCTAGGATCCTCTTTGTGAGGTACTTTTGTGGCCTCTCCAGTTGTTGCAGGTGTCTAGTGAGGTACATGCTAAATGGGGCATTGTACTTGATGATTGGCCTAATGAGGGAAGAGTAGAGGGAACCAATGACCTCTTTCTTCCTGGATGCAAAACCCTTAGTAATATGATGTGCCACATAGAAAGACTTTCTGACCACAGTGGCAATGTGGTGGTCAAAAGAGAGGTTGCTGTCAACCTGTGTTCCCAGATCTCTTATAACATCTGTGTTCAGTGGACTACCATCGATGTAGTAGTTCAAGGAACCAGGTTTTTCTCAAGGGGGATGATGACAGATTTTTTGGCGTTCAGCTTAAGGCCATGGTTCTGACACCAGTCATTGGTCTCAGTGAGGCCTTTCTGTAGGATGTCAACATCACTTGGGGTATTAATAATAGCTCCCAACTTGCAATTGTCTGTGAACTTTGTCAGTCAGAGTCCCTTCGTGTTGGCCTGGACTTCAGAGAAGTAGGTACCTAACAAGAGAAGATCCAGGACAGAACCTTGTGGGACTCCACTCATGACTGGTCAGCAGTCTGACTTGGAGCCAGCTACTTTCACACTGTGGGTTCTATCTGTGTGCCAGTTTGCAACCTACCTAGTGATATCAGGGTTGATGCCTAGCTTAGTGAGTTTTTCTATGATTCTGGAGTGGGGAATGATATCAAAGGCTATGGCCAGATCAAGATAAGCTGTATGAACCACCTTGCCTTCATCCACAGCTCTGGTGACTGACTCAAAGAAGTCAACAAAGTTAAGCAGGCATGATCTACCCTTCACAAGACCAAACTGCGTGGGATCCAGAGTTTGGAGATTCCCTATATCCTTGTTTGTTAGGTCCATGATGATGCATTCCATAGCTTTGCATATCAGACTTGTCAGGCTAATGGGGAGATAATTCCCAGGGTCTGTAGTTGCTCTTCCTTTGTGGAGAGGGTTGACTGTAGCAGTGCACCATTTGGAAGAGACAAAGCCTGAGGTGAGGCTGTGATTGAACAGGGCACACATGTGAGGTGCCAGTTCACTCTGTAGTTCATGTAGAACACAGCCAGGAATATTGTCAGGGCCCACAGAAGCTGTATTGTTGGCCTTGGACAGTGCTGTTTTAACCTGTTCAGCAGTAATAATAGGTGCCTGGCAATCTACTGGTATTGTGATTGGTCCTTTGGGGGGGGGTAAAGTTGGTACTGAATCTGTCGGCCAGTATATTGGCAATATCTGTTCACTCGGTATAGGAGGTATCATTATGCAGTAGCTAGCAAATCTGGGAATTGCCATGGAGATTCTTTACATCACTAAAGAAGGCCTTGTGGTTGTCTTTACTATCTGCTGCAATTCTGTTTTCATAGCTAGCTTTACAGGATTTGATGAGGGATCTCAACTTTTTGTTGAGGCTGATAAGGAGTTTTTCCAGTCTTGGGAATTCACCTTATTCCACATCAGTTTCCTCCTTCTGTTGTAGAGTTTATTTATGGCAGGGGACCACCAGATTGGCTTCTTTTTTTGGAGGAGAGTGTCTTGGTTCCATTGAGTATGGCAAGATCCATGCATTTGTGTATGTGTTTATACAGTGCATTGGTGTATGGTTTGGCGGTCATGCAACTATTCTCCATTTGCATGGGTGCCGTGAAGTTAGCAACCTCTGTTTTTAGGAGCCCATAGTTAGCTTTGGAGAAGTTTTTCATGCTGGTTACCTTTGCGGGGGCGGGGGGGGTGGGAGGGATGTGGATTTCCAAGGTGATTAGTTTGTGGGTCAGATCTAACCAGGGAGGAGTTGACTACTGGTGTAGAGCAATGGTCGCCCATGTTAGCAATGACCAGGTCAAGGATGTTGCTACCTCTAGTGGAAGTAAGAATGAGCTGGTCCAGGGCATTGGAATTAATGAATTCCAGGAAATGTTGGGCAACTGTATTGGTACATGAGTAGTTTTCCCAGTTAATGGAGGGGTAGGAGAAGTTGCCCAGTATGAGAGTGTTAGGTTGGACCCTAATATTCTCCAGGGTGCTTAGGAATGTGGAGTGTGAGTCTTGGATCATGGTTGGGAACCTATAGCAGGCTATGACCTGAATCGCTGTCTTATCCAATGTTAGCTGCACCCAGTGGTGGCTGGTGACTTCAAATTAAAGGGGGGGGCTGCAGGAGACAGCTGAATGGGTGGGGCCAATGAGAGGAGGTGTGACCAGCTAGAAAGGGGTGGAGTTATGCTCAAAAACACAACTGGAACTTTAAATATGCTGCCCTGGGTGCCAAACCATCGTTATGAGAGTCCAATCAAGACAAAATGAAGTGAAGAAGAAAAAAATATTTCAATGCATTGGCTGCATGACAGCTTACTTAATATCTAGATGGAAACAAAAAGGTTGTGAGGCATGAAAAAATAAATTACTTTTTAAATACATTACTGGAATACTAGTCAAAATCAACTGTACAAAAAAACAAGTTTCTCCTTGCACTGCAGTTCTAATTATAACTTATATTCAGCTTTATAAAAGTACCAAATAATATTCTGAAAGTAGAAATCTCTGTGATACCCCCACTTGTAAAAATGTTTCTTATCCAAAAAAGACCTGCTGCCTGACAACTATCTACTTGTTTCATGGGGAAAACATGATCAAAGTAAAAAATGAACAGCAAACAAGAAACAAGCTCAAGATAAATTGCTTAAAGGCTTACTGCACAGGTTATGGACCACACATGATAGATTGGCATTCTGTTTAGTTTATGGGTAAAGCCTGCAAAGATGATTGGAAATCTCCAACAAATGTAATGAGCTTCTGAAAATATTGTAATCCTGTCCTTTATTACAAATACTGTCATACGCATTTCAATACCTAAGGCTTGTACAATATCTAGTTGTGTAAGTATTCTCTGCATGGCAACAACAACAACAAGGCTTTCAGTGTTGGTAATTATTTAACAGTATGCTTATTAAAGGTTACTTGCATCTTACAATCTCAGACAAGCTTACCCGATGGTCATTAAAGCATTGCTACTTAAATACAAAGCAACAGGGGACTGCGACAGCATGCATTTTCTGAATAATAAGAAGCATAAATCAACAGTATAAAAATATGACAGAAAACCAGAACATCCTGCAAAATCAAGGACAGATGAAAAGCCACTGTCGTACTTGTGTCTACCTTGGATGGGGGAATACTCTGCACACTTGCACTGCATAACTGCTCCTTTCCCTGCTTGGACACATCCAGAGTCACTACATGGGGGAGTGGGGTGCAACAAGTATGTCACAATCTGAAATGTCTCTGACTGATGGTGATGTCTCTGACACTCATACATCTCAACCTCAGAGCAAGATATCTGGACAAAGCCATACATAGAAGTGGGACACAGGCCCAAAAATAAGGACAATGTTTAAATATTGCTCTTATAAACTTAGAAAGATAATAGAATAGTAGTAGGTCTTGCATTAGTATGAAATTTCTGAGGGGTATGAAATCTGAAACTCAAATGTCTGCCATTATTTTCTAACTTCAATCTTTATAATGATTTGCCACTAATTTGGCAGAAATCCACAATTTTATGAAAAACAGACCAAAAATGTGATGCAAAATATAAAATTGCCACACAATACAGCTGGGAACCTGTCAAAGAAGGGACACATTTTTAATACTAGTAACAAATGTAAATAAATAAATAAATAATAAATAAATATTGTTACCTTGAGCAGCTGACAAAATAAGAGCATATACATGCATTTCTGAAATAAAAGTAATATATAACTCTGATCATTACAGTTATTTATAATTGTAAACCCTCCACATTTTCTTCCAAAATTGCCATTTTGCAGTGGGGTTATTAGGGGGAGAGTTACAATTTGAGCCAAAATTGGGGACAGTTGAGAGGTTTGGATATTCCTAATTCTATAAAGCGATTTATTTGCACGTACCTCTCAACCTCTTAATGCAGGAAATCTGGACAAGGCCAAATAAATATATTGGGGGAACATACAAACAGTACTTAAAATTGCTCCTGTATAAACTTAAAACAGTTGATAGAATAACAGGTCTTGCTTTAGCATGCATTTTTCTGAAGCTTATAATGTCTGAAACTCAATGTCCGTCATTATTTGGTGACTTCATTCCTAAATGGTTTGCCAGAAAACCACACATTTTATAAGGAACAAACCAAAAATAAGAAACAAAAATCAATTCATTCTGCAAAAATCTGGACAATTGAGAGGTATACTTCAGCCGGGGCTGTCTGAGTTTGCTGCCCTTCCCCCCTCACAAAATCATGGTCGAATGGAGCCACCCCCTGCAGCCATTCCAATTTCCCATTCCTTGGTTATTTCACCCCATTTACCATCAACACTGTAATATACATGCTGCTTTATTTCTGCGATGATTTGGATTTCATTTGAAAGTTTTATTTTGCATTTTACAGCACAAACCCTAATAGATATCTGCTAAACAAAGCAATGCAGTCTCACAATGAAAATAGACTTAGCGTTAAAACTTCTCTGACCTTGAAACTCACATTCATTGAAACAGCATTGAAACCCACATTCAAAGAAAATACATTTTGCCAGTGGCAGATAAAGATTAACTTTGGGCTGTTTTCAAATCATAGGCCCCTTGAACACGAAACATACACATGCTCTTTGATACACCTTACTGATTGTATTAAATTATATTCCTTGTACAATACAGTACAGTTGTTAGAGAGCATTTTAAATGTATTGTTTTGAACATTTTTCCAGTAAACAATGAAACAAAATGCATGCACTAATAATGAGAAAACTGCCCAATTCAGAACATTTCCATCATAAAAGTCTACTCAAACTTACATTTCCATCATAAAAGTCTACTCAAACTTCTACAGTACACCAGTATCAGTAAATATGCACAATCTCTGAAGAAGTAAAAGTCATCTAAATTCCACATTAAAGAAATCTGTAACTAATGAAGAGGTTGCTGCTAGCAAACAACTTTATATGTCATTGTTTTGTCTACAAATAAAGTGGTTGTTGCCCTTGAGGAATAAATTGCCCATGTTGCATTAAAAAAAATGATAAGCTAGTAATATCACAGTAGGGAATGGATGGCAAACTGATAACAGGTTTATAATTACTAGGTATCTTCGCAAAAAGGACTACAGCATCCACCCCATTTACAACACAGTACAGTATCAGCAATGCATCTATCTACTGTGGGATTAGAACCCACAGCCTTTTGCATCAAAGCCAAGTACACTACCTGTTGTGCTATTAACAATGCAAGCAGACTCACCATAAGCAGTACTAAACTTTTGTTCCCCTGCAGCTCTCAGCTCCTTGTAAAATCTACTCGACACTCCGCTGTATCTCTGAACTTTGCAGCAAAAGAAATCTGGAAAAAGCTAAAATGTATTGGGGAGGGGGGACAAAATCCCAAAAAACAAGGACACGTTTTAAACATTGCTTGTATAATGTTGGAAAGTTGCTACAATAACATGCTGCTTTACCACCATACATTTTACTGCCAAGTCTTGAACCCAGGGGAACCCTGTGCAAAAGCAACATACCACTATGCCAAATCAGCTGCTTTGTGAAAGAGAGGAAGACTGAAACTTAAATGACTACCATTTAGTGAATTCAGTTCTCACCATAGCTGTCAACCTCTTAGCACAAAACACCTGAACAAAGCTAATAATGGGGGAATACAGCCCCCACACATATTCAGGGAATTTAATTCTCGCCATACCTCTCAACCTCTTAGCAAAAGCACATGGACAAAGCCAGTAATGGGGGAATACAGCCCCCAAACATATTCAGTGAATTCAGTTCTCACCATAGCTCTCAACCTTAGCACAAAAAAACCCAGACAAAGCCAATAATGGGGGAGTACAGTCCCAAACATAAGGAAAAATTTCAAATATCCATGTTATAAACTTAGAAATTGCTAGAATAAAAGGTCATGTACTTTCTGAAGAATATGAAGTCTGAAATTCAAATGCCTGTTATTTTTATTTAACATTTGTTAACCAGGAAAGTCTGACTTGGAACAAAAGCCAATTTTCAGCAGAGCAAGGAGAAACACTGACATGCAGACTCCACAAAGAAAAACCCCAGCCAAGAATCAAACCAGAGAACCTGTAGCTGTCAGGCAACAATGATGACAGTGCACCACTGCACTACTGACTTTGCCAGGAACAATAAACATACAGAGACTGCAGATTTTATGAGGAACAGAGCAAATATGATGCAAAAATAAGCAAATTGTTTACAAATGGTGGTGGATTTCAGGCCTTTACTACCTGCACCCAAGGTACAGGGTTCAAGCCTGAGTATTCTCTACCCACCACTATGTGTTCTCTCTAGCCACCAGTATGTAACAACTGGGGCATTACATACACCATAGCACCCTCCATAGCAGCAACTCTGTTTGTCCTCCATAGCTAGCAGCAGATCAAAATCCATTCCTGTAGCAGCCCATGAAAGCTGTTCTGGTTTATCTGCAGCAGCCCACTCTAGATAGATCAACCTTCGTAGCAGCTTTTACAAGCTCTTTCCCTGCGAGACATCACGAGAGTAGGCTGGAGCCTCCAGCCTGTGGGCGATGCAGTCTGATGTCCTTCCGGTCTGTGCAGTCATCACTGCACAGACGTCTGGGCTGGCAGAGCAGGAAATCCCTTTCTTCTCTATCCAGACTGCCTAACACAGCAGTGTGCAGTTTTGAGTACCAAGCATGCATGCTTGGAGTTCTGAGTACTAGGAACTCCAAGCACACATGCATGGAGTTCTGGGACTCACAATTTCTTTTTCTTTCTACAGGTGGGGGGACTCTTTTTAATTTTTATTCATTTCTTTTTTCTTTCTACAGGTGTTTTATATAGTAATGTTTTTATCTTTTCTTGATTGTTTACTGTTAGAGTGTTTAGTTTTAGACTGCCCCTGATATGTGTTTTTATACATGTTGGTATATAAACATATTTACACACGTTTTAGATTCATTTTATATCAAAATAAATTTAACACATTATATTTATACTTAAACATATTTATTATATTAATTCCTTATAGAAATATAGTTATATTTATTAAAATATACATAATAATGGTTATATATATTTATTTTTTCTTTACTAATATTTGCATATGAGTCCGTATTATTTATAGATATTTATCCATTTTCTATAAAATTTTTTGAAGTTATTAAATTATACATCCAGCATCATTGATGACTAAACGTGAAAAATGGGTGTGTATATATATTTTTTTAGCATACAGCATTAGGTAATCCATTGTAGCTTTAAGGACAAGTATTTTTCTTATGTTTTTTTACTAATTGCCTAATTGTGATGTTTTTCATGTTTTAAATATCCTGTTAATTGGTTTCTAGTTGTCTGAAGAAGGTAGGACACTGATCCTACTGAAAGTGCTCATTAAACAGTGTTTATTTGAAGTTTATTTGGTTCTCTGACTGCTGACAGTGTTACCCACCTTTGTAGTTTTAAAAGAATGCTAAGGATAAGGTGTATGAAGAGTTGTATGAAAGGTTGGACACTAAGGAGAAAGAAAAGGACCTGTACTGATTGACTAGACAGAGGGACTGAGCTAGTAAAGATGTGCAGCAGGTAAGGTTGATAAAGTATAATGAGGAAAACGTACTCACAAGCAATGAGAGTGTGTTGAGCAGATGGAAAGAGTACTTTGAGGGGTTGATGAATGAAGAGAATGAGGGGGAGAGAAGATTGGATGATGTGCAGATAGTGAATCATGAAGTGCAGTGGATTAGCAAGGAGGAAGTAAGGATAGCTATGAAGAGGATGAAAAATGGAAAGGCTGTTGGTCCAGATGACATACCTGTGGAAGCATGGAGGTGTTTAGGTGAAATGGCAGTGGCATTTTTAACTAGATTGCTTAATCAAATCTTGGAAAGTGAGAGGATGCTTGAGGAATTGAGAAAAGGTGTTTTGGTACCGATTTTTAAGAATAAGGGTGATGTGCAGAGCTGTAGTAACTACAGAGGGATTAAACTGATCAGTCACAGCATGAAGTCATGGGAAAGAGTAGTGGAAGCTAGGTTAAGAAGGGAGGTGATGATTAGTGATCAGCAGTAAGGTTTCATGTCAGGCAAGAGCACTACAGATGTGATGTTTGCTCTGACAGTGTTGATGGAGAAGTACAGAGAAGGTCAGAAGGAGTTGCATTCTGTCTTTGTGGACTTAGAGAAAGCAAATGACAGGGTGCCTAGAGAGGAGTTGGGGTATTGTATGAGGAAGTTGGGAGTGTCAGAGAAGTATGTAAGAGTGGTACAGGATATGTACAAGGGTAGTGTGACAGCGGTGAGGTCTGCGGTGGGAGTGACGGATGCATTTAAGGTGGAGGTGGGATTACATCAAGGATCAGCTCTGAGCCCTTTTTTATTTGCAATGTTGATGGACAGGTTGACAGACAAGATCAGACAGGAGTCCCCGTGGACTATGATGTTTGCAGATGACATTGTGATCTGTAGTGAGAGTAGGGAACAGGTGGAGGAGACCCTGGAGAGGTGGAGATATGTTCTAGAGAGAAGAGGAATGAAGGTCAGCAGGACTAAGACAGAATATATGTGCGTGAATGAGAGGGAGGATAGAGGAAGGGTTAGGATGCACCTCTAGGTGGTGAAGGTTGATGAGTTTAAATACTTGGAATCAACAGTTCAGAGTAATGGTGAGTGTGGAAGAGAGGTGAAGAAGAGAGTACAGGCAGGATGGAGTGGGTGGAGAAGAGTGTCAGGAGTGATTTGTGACAGACGAGTACCAGTTTAGAGTGAAAGGGAAGGTCTACAAGAGGGTAGTGAGACCAGCTATGTTATATGGGTTGGAGACAGTGGCAATAACAGAGCTGGACGTGGCAGAGTTAAAGATGTTAAGATTTATACTGGGTGTGACAAGGGTGGACAGAATTAGGAATAAGTATATTAGAGGGTCAGCCCAAGTTGGAAGGTTTGGAGACAAAGCCAGAGAGGTTGGTTTGGACATGTGCTGAGGAGGGATGCAGAGTATATTGGGAAAAAGATGCTAAGGATGAAGCTGCCAGGTAACAGGAAAAGAGGAAGGTCTAAGATAAGGTTTATGGATGTGGTGAGGGAGGACATGCAGGTGGTTGGTGTGACAGAGCAAGATGCAGAGGACAGGAAGAAATGGAAACAGATGATCCACTGTGGCGACCCCTAATGGGAGCAGCTGAAAGAAGAAGATAATCTTCAGTCAGCTCCAATAATATATCCAAACTTCTGATATTCATAATGAAAACCAGCATGGATTTCACAGTAAGTATAGTACAATTGCTGACTAAACTTAGGATATTCATAATAGAAAGCAACATGATTTCCACACATAAAGTTATGCTATCCATAATGGAAAGCAACATAGATCCCACAATATTTACTTTAGCAATATTTCCATTTACACCCTAACTAATCAGATAATTTCAAAAGATCAGTAACTAGAATAATATTTCTTAATCTGAAAAAAGGATTTTGAAAATATAGATCACAAATTACTTCCTCAAAAACTTATTAACACAGGACTTTGTAATGAAGTCCTTAGCCGATTTAACAGTTAACTTGTTAACATTTCTTTCATTGTTACGTCAAACCAATGTCATTCTAAACCAGGGGCGGCTTGTGCCATCTAGTCTGTCTGACAATTCTTGATAGAGTGTAGGTTTACTTGGAGACCTGACTTAATCTTTACTTAACGCTTTGATAGTCACAGTTCTCATAGTCTGTGCATTCTTATGACTAGATTGTTTGACATACTTCTGGATTCTCATCTTCTTTGAACTGTGACCTATTTTCTCTTTCTCTATTGAGTTCTAGCTTTCAAGTGAACAACATAGGATCTTGGTTTACCAACAACTTCTGTTTTAGGATATAGTTTCCCGTGGATTTTATATTATTCTGTTTTCAACCTGTAAATCTTGTCTTCTGTAGTTTATTTTTAATATTTATGTGTCTGCTGGTTTCTTTCTAGCACATCCTTAACTTTTTTTTTTTTATCCTGTCCTCCATTACTTGTCATTATACCAGCCCAGGTCCAGTATCTGTCCTCTGACCCCCCCCCCAGCCTTTAATCCAATGTGTATTGCTAGAGCTGTTCACAGAATAAGGCAATTGAGGGCTCTGCTCGTCTTGTGCATCTGTGGGGTGGAGGTATTTATACCCTAGCCATTCCAGTCCCCCCCATACACAAGTCCATGATTCATTTAGCGTGGAGTGTGGGCATGAAATGGAGATGCGTGGCATATTGCACAACCTCTGCAGCAGCTTAGCCATGTCTCTGTACTTTTAACCCCTCTTGTTGGCATGCCTACAATATGCTATCCCCAGTCTCTACTAGGATTCAGCACTCAAAGTGCCCATTGATCTGCCCACCTGCCCCTGGGATAGAAATGCTTATCCTTCCCTGCTGCTTCATCTGTTGTCCAAGCTGCTAAATGAACCATGGTCAGCTAGGCTGTAGGTGGGGCTTTATTCCTCCTTAACATTTGAGCTGCTGAGAGACTTATTTGCTGCAGTTGGGGGTGGCTTGTAGTACTGGACTGCTGGGTTGCACCCCCCCACCCCAATTTCTTCATTAAAAAAATGGACAGGCTAGTAGCAGTTTGAACTGTAAACTGGTTTGTAAATCCAAAGGAGCAGTGTGCATGCATGCTCGAGTTCCGATTTAGGGGAAAAAATATCTTTTTGTCACCGGACTGTTTTTTAAAACTTTGCAGATTGGGAAGACTGCAGGCATCTTCGAAGATGCCCAGAAGTCATTGCAGTTTAAACTGCAGGACATTGGAGGCTGAAGTGACTAGGTCAGCAGCCTGTCACATAATCTGAGTATGTGAAGTGGCTGCTGATTAGTCCAGTTACTCTCATGTTCTCTTCCTATGCTTTAATTAGACATAGTTAAGTTGTGAGGGAAAGTGCAAGAGAAAGAGGAAATCCAGCGAGCGGATCAATCAAACTTTAAGGAAAGAGATGCCAAGGAAGGCTATTTTAAATTAACTACCCAATTAAGTTCTCAGTTTTTTTTTTTTCTGGCAGGGCCAACCAGATACTAGTGGTTTGTATGCTTTGGGGGCTGCTGTTGACTTTTTAATAAAATATCCTGGTAACGTGGCTTGTGGACTGTTGATGCTTTTCTTTTTTTAATATAATACACTGGCAGGGTCCAACACATATTAGTGGTCTGTGGCTTGTGGACTGTTGATGCTTTTCTTTTTTTAATATAATACACTGGCAGGGTCCAACACATATTAGTGGTCTGTGTTTTGGGGGCTGTTGATGAAGTTTTTTTAATGTAGTATCCTGGCAGTGTATTTTGTGGGCTGTTGTTGATATTTTAATATAATATCCTGGCAGGATCAACCAAATCCTAGAGAGACGATGTGTTTTGGGGCTGTTGATGGATTTTTTTAAATATACTATCCATGCAGGGTTAACCAGATACTAAGGAGGCATTGTGCTTTGGAGGCTGCTTGACTGAGGTTAGCAGATACTAGGTTTTGGTGACTGCTGGTGGATGATTTTTTTTTTTTACTTAATATCTTTTAACTTTTTAACTTAATATATTTTTTCAGGGTCAGTCAAAATAGATTAGGATGGTATGCTGATGTTTTGTTGTTGAAACTCTGGCCTTGCATGACAAAACTGCATACGGGTGAACTGAAGTAACATCACATGCAAGATTTTGACTATGTGATGCAAAAGAAGTACAGTAAACTAGTCATTGCTGTCTCTCTCCATTATTTTAAACCTTGTAGGCTCAAAGCAGATACTGTGGTATGCAGTCAGGCTGGGGGTCTATGCCTAGTACATGTGAATGAAATAAAATGGTAAGCATGATCAGTGTTGTTCCCAGTGTAACATAGCTTTGCCTCGTGAGGTCTTCTGCAGCCCCACTTTGATTTGAAGTCACCAGCTGCCACTGTTCTAAATTAAAGGCATTCCTCAGTGCTTTATTCTGATACCACTCCACTTCTCTTTATTCATTAATTGCCTCTTAATAGAGCTAACTTCATAAACACAATCCTTTCTGCAGACGATATTGTTATTAATAAAGCACTTACATCTCTATAAATAAATTGGAGGAAAATATTTTTACTTCTGTGGAACTGGACATACACTGAAGACTTCAGTTTGCTTACTTTCTACTATTCACAGATTCCTATGGCCATTCCATTTCATATGTAAGTCAGCAAAGGTATATTGACTTAATTATTGACCAGACACTATCTTTTCAAACAAATACAAAGATTCAGTCTCAAAAGTTGCTAAACTGGCACAAACCATCACATAAGATTTACAAATGTCTTATTCCTGAAACCAGAAGTGCAACCATCCTTAATCTATAAATGCTAAGACTGGATTATAGTTTACAAATCATTTCTATAAAGTTAAAAAAATCTACCATTCTATAAACAACTGAAAATAAAATCCCAAGATTTATTCACCTTGCTCTAATGGGGGACATCATTGCAATTAAAAATGACAGGTGAGACTAATTCCTGCAAGAGATACTTTTCTCTTAAACTCGCTTACTTATAAACTAATGAATGATCATTACTGACCCTCAGAAGCAAACTTTAATAAACAACTTTGAACTCTCTCTCTATCTATCTATCTATATATATATATATATATATATATATATATATATATATAGATATAGATATTATGGAAATAGACAATAATATTCCTTAGTTCATGAAAAAGTGCAAACCTTGAAAAAATATGCTTCTGCTACAAAGAGAAGGACTAACCAGCTCTATTTCCCACTGACAAACAAATCACCTATATGATGCACTAAAGATATATTCATACAAATACAATGTAAATACTTGCAATACATTGTAAACAACTACTGTGTATAATAAACTTTAAACATTTCACTGCATATCTGCAATGCTGAATGGACCTTTCTCTAGCATTATATTCATACTGTCATGCGTGACAACAATTTTTGTATCAGACCACTATTATTATTTCATTTTGAAAGTTTATGGCTAATCTGTATATTAGCTATTACTATGTACTATTTTGCATATATCTTGCTCTATATTTTGACTAATATTTGTATTTCATATACCAATATAATTTTATATGTTGACTAATTTTTGCATTGGATGTACTAGTGTACTTTCATATGTTTATGTCTGTAATTCTGTATAAAATATTGGCTGTGCTATATATTATGGCACAGGTCTTGACTGAAAAGGGTCATTGGACCAGTTCACTGACCTGAAAAATGAATCCAATTAAATAAATAAACAAACAAACAAATACATATAGGTTTGTTAAAGTTTTGCTTTGCCTTCTGAATGTTAAAGGTCTCTATGGAAAAAAAAACAGTAGCACTTGATGACAGACTGGTGGGGTACCCTGATTATTTTGGATCATGTTAAGACATGCAATGTCATTCTATATAAGGGAATAATTCCCAATTTAAGTATATTAAATCTCAGTCCATACGTAGTCCAGTAAGTAAAACAAAGGGTGCAACAAGTTAGGGTGAGAAGTTATTTATTGACTCAAATGGTGATAACCATTATTATCCCAAAATAATGTCTACCAGGGCTTCTCCTTCTCTTACTAGTCTTCTCTATCAAAAAAGTGAGCAATGGACTATGAATATTGTTGTCTGCTAGTTGAGTTGTGTAGCTACTTCAATAAAATATGACAACATTTTCCTGGTACAGAAGTAACAACCTTGACCTTAATGTCAGTAAATGCAGCTTCATTAGACTTGGCAAAAAATGGCATAAATTATGATTACTTAATTAATTGTCATATCATAAATAATGTCATCATCTAGAGGGAAAGGTAGGCAACTGTGTATAGCAACCGACAGAAAATCATATTGTATAACCCATCTAATTCTAAACTGCATATCTAATCACTCTAGGGATGATCAGTGTAATATGTTATATTTCGATAATGCAAGCAATCACTGTACTCAGTGCTTACATTCTGTAGCCTTCAAATAGGCTACCTGAAACAACTCTCAAAGGTACAATGATGTCTTGCTAGGAAAATTAAAAGGTTGAAAAAATATTTTAAAAGGCTTTATGAAAAAAAAACAACATGCTGTGTTTATTACAGGTTTCTTGGCTGTGATTTCAGCCTGATCAAGAGGACAAAATTGTATCCAATTATACATGGAATTATGCACCTAGAATGTCCTACTGTGACAACTAATAGTAAAGATAACTTCTTATGGCTGGAAAAAAAATGACAAATACAATGTAAAAAAGTCTTCTTACATGATAAAATAAGCTTTCTCTTACAGTCAGCGAAAGTCAGTTGTTAACTTCACTCAAGACAGCATTGCTAAATGGAAAGTAAAACTATAAATATCAACATAAAGTCAAATAAATCAAGCTGCTTGAAGGCTAGCAGATAGTAATCTGGACAGTCAAACAAATGAACCCATGAAATAACCTAAAATCATCATAATGCACAAAACAGTCTATGAAATTTATTGAAAAATGTCATGACTTTGCAGGAGATTTCTCCAGGATTGCACAAAATGTTGACTGCTATTAATCACATTCAAATTTCAGGCTCATAATGACTGTGGTAAAGGTTTACTTAAAAAACGTAACTGTTTTAGATGACAATATAGTGTGGTTGTAATCAACAGTTTTGCTTGGCATGTTACCACCAATGATGTCATAGTAGTATGCCTTATAGGCTTTATAAAAGAAAGAAACTAGGCACTTACTTTTATAGTTCTCACACTTTAGGCAGCAATCATTTTATAGGGGACTACAAAATGTTATAATTTCACTGGGTTTTCATAATTTGAATTGAATTTCTGAAAGCCTTGAACTTTATATAATACATTTAGTTTGCAAAATGCGAGTCATGCAATAAGGAAAAAGAAAAATTGGGCTGTATAGGAAGATACTCTGATAGGAGGTAGAGACTGCACCACTGTTTTGTAAACTATGAGAAAAGAATTTATAATTACCCCCATAGTCATTAACAGAATCATCCCCTACTGGTAAAGGTACTAGGCAAGAAAAGGGTGAGCTTGAAATAATCAAAGTCAGAACGGCAGATTCTACAAACCTAGGAATGAACTAAACACATGCTCACTCTAGCAAAACATGTGATACTTCAATACAAAACTTCAAGAACATGAAAAGAAGCAATGAACTGAATAAAAGTACTGAAATGAATATGAAAATACATGTTTGTACGTGAACTGGTAGAGGAGAGACATATGAGGTATAATGAAGTTTTAATATGCAAAATAATCCCCAGCAACTGTTTTTCAGTAAAATCAGTAAGGAACCAAAACAATTTCATCAGTAACCCAAGGACCGATAGAAAAATAGAGAGTCAAGTCTGGTTAACAGGAAATTGTCATCTGACAAAAGTTTCCATAGCATATCATCAGTAGTTTTACAGTAAACTAATGTTATGATTTTTTTGCAGTTCCTTTCATATGCATAAGGTTAGAGTCCCAAATCACTTGTTAATACTAGTGCCATCCCATTGCAACCACATAACAACAACTTTAAGCAAACGCTGACATGATTCTTCTGTTACAGCCATTCATAGACTGTGGATATGTTCTTTCACATTATATAAAAAAGCAAAGCTTGTTCAATACTTTTCAAATTTCTGGCCAATCCTCCCATGAATAGACGTCCAAATGTTATTCATATGCAACTTAACATTTCTTTGCAGTGTTCTTTACATAACAGCTTTGATCTTAATCTTACATCTTTTCTTGACTGACTTGCCTTATACATATTCAGTACTTTGCGTCATTGTGAAACATTTGCTAACATTGAATTATTTTGTCATTTTTGTATCATACTAGCATATATGGAGCCTTACTTCAGTAATAATTTTGGAAATTGTAGCAATATGCAGTTGTTTACTTCCAAATGACATACAGAAAGGAGCAAAGCCTTCCTTCTATCATTAATGTCCATTCCCTCACAGCTCCATAGTGTAGAGGGGTAAAGTCCTGACTGCAATACACACAGAATAAGTTCAATTAGTGACCCATGAGCTGGAAGGATTATTTGAGGAAGGAGAAGAGTGGCAAGGCAGATCCTGCTTTCCTCTCACATTGGGAAGAGTTGGGAGCATGTGCCTGGGATAGCACCCTATCTATAATCCCTCATGGTGACTCAGCATGAACAGATGCTTCTGCCTTCAGTTAAACAAGGCTGTGGTGGTAGTGTCACTCAGAGGAACAGAAGATAAGGTCTGACACTACATCTTTGCTATCAACCCTTTTGACTTTGTAGGCATGATCAGAGGGATGGTAGGGCAAAGTAAAATCCTGGGATGGCTGTGCCAAAAACGTCTGCCTACCAATTAAGGAATGAATGGATAGGTAGGGGGTTTGACAACATAGTCAGCAAGTGTGGATGGGGACAAAAAGAATAATATCAAATCCAACAAACTCAAGCATGAAGTCCAACTCACCAGATGACTTATTGCATTAGCTTTACTGCATGGGGGAGTCAATGATAGTAACTCCTATGTCTTCACCTCAACTAAATATAGTCCTGTTTTAGTTCATTTGTCTATATGTATCAGCTTATGAAATTTTACAAGATTGTCTTCATCCCTTCTTGTTGTACACATCTCTGCAAAATCTCATGCAAATATTATTTTTATGATGCATTTCATTGTATTTTCTTGTTTTACTACAAATAATTTGTCTTTAGATATGGTGGGTTTTAGACAGTTGCAGCAAACACAGTTATATATTTTTGTAGGGAATATACCATATGTCTAAATTATGCCTGTGTCAGATATGAGCACTAAAAGGAAGTATGCTTCTCCACAAAAATGGTAATTTTTATTTCTGGTGGCATGCTGTGGTCATGATTCCCTATACTTATAGTGGCAATATGAGAGGGACAATTTTATCATTCAGCTACATTTAACTCCTTACGACTAAAGGGGCAGTTTTATTTTTATTGCAATGCATTTCACATTGTCAAAACAAGTAGAAAACTAAAACGGGGTTATGGATCTCATATATATATATATATATATATATATATATATATATATATATATAGTTTTGGAAAAGCTGAGTTTGGAGATAAAGGGGTGATTCGAAATTGCTTCTTATAGAAAAGAATTACAAAAGAATTACATTGGCAGATTTTAATGCCAATTAGTCATCTTAACTGGATTTTAGTTGTTAAGCTGTACAAGGATAAAGTTATGTTACTTAATGGGATTGTGACAGATCATTAGTACTATATTGTGACTGAATGTGTATAAACATATGGCATGGGTACTGAAGTACTGAAACCACAACAGTATATTCTACATTTCTCTAACTGACTATACTTTAATAAAATCTTAACCTTTCTCCATCTCTGTAATAAGGGAACACTCTGCCTAGAATCTCTGGCAAGCCATTTCTACTCCCATCTATTTTTTCCCTCACCTTCTTTTCCTTTTCATTCAACTATACTCTTCCCTTAACTACTCTGTAGTCCTCTCTATCTACCGTGTTATCCTTTTGCATCTTCACATCTCTACTATTCATTTTTTGTCAGCTTACTACCTACCATGGTACTCTCACACTTCATTCACACTCACACACTATCAGCCACCCTGAATATACTCAGGCTAAACCCTCCTTTGTATCTATTTCCTCAAATGTATTTACTGCCCAACCTATTCACCTTTTTAAATACAAAACATCTAAGCATTCAGTTCACTTTAACATTACCTGGAATAAGTTCATATACTTTATAAAATACTCACTAATCCTAATCCTGTCTTCTCTAAAATCACTCTTTGTGGTTACATATATCCCAACCCCAGTCATTCAGCCTCATCCATTCCACCATCCTCTGCAACTAACTCCTATAAATTGTCCACAAAACTTTTCCTTCATTCCATTAACATTTATAGTGTTCTAAACAAAAGTACAGACCTACAAGCATTGTTTCTTCAACACTCACCGGATTTTATCATTACAAAAACAGGGCTAAAACCCTATATAAACGGTTCTGATATTCTGTCCTCTGACAATATAATTCAATGTGATGTTCTGCACAAAAAAGGGGGGAGGTATTGCAATTGTATATAATAACTAAGTTTCTCACCCATCAAAACTAACATGCCAGCATTCCAAAATGCAGAACTTCTTATCTCTCTTCACAATGTTAATAAATCTAAGATGCTTTGTATAGTTGTCCTCTGTATACCACCAGGTAATAATATTAGCTTATTTGAAGCAATTCTTTGCTGGATAACTACAAATATTGCTACTGAAGCATGATCTTAGGGTATGTTAACATTCAATGCTTACCTTTGACATCTAACACCCCAACTATTGGTCTTAATGGGTTCAAACAGCCGACCTCTTCTCCTACTTGACTCAAAAAAGTGAATCATAAAAATTCTCTTCTTGTCTGGAAATTTGTCTGTGATCCCAGCAAATATACTATCTCAGGGTTTCTGCTTGATTTGCTTAGTGGCCATCACCCTAGATTCACCAACAGAGAAATCACCCACCAGTTAAAAACATCAGCACAGAAATACCAGAAATCTTTCTAACTTTCATCCCAATTCACTCAATAAACTTCTAAAATCCATCAACCGGTTTCCACTCAAAAATCTACTCCTAGTCAAAACTGTCAACAAATTCAACAATATATTCATGAATACCTTAAATACCCTTGCCCCTACCAAAAATAAAAAGTAAAATATACTCAACCCTCTTAGTTGTCTCATTCTGCAAGAATTCTCATGCAAAAATGTGACAAACATGGATGTAATGGCATAAGGATAAAACCACTCAAACCTTACATCTATACAAGGAATTGTACAACCTCAGCAAGAAGCAAGGTCAGCTAGACAAAAAAAAAATATTACTCTGACCCACAAGATAATCATAAAAAAAAAATCCAAAGGAATTTTGGAGCTCCATTAAGAAAAAGTTTTAACCTGGCTCTCCTTCTTCACCAAACCCCTAACCAGACGAATCCCCATTAGAAATAGCTACCAAATTTAACACTTTCTTCATTGACATCATAGCCCCTCTTACCTCTAGCTCTCCCGAACCATTTACTCTAGCTGAAAACTCTACTAGTCCTGATACCCATGCCTTCAATCTCCAACCTGTCTCCACATCATATGTTATACAGTTACTAAAGAAACTTAAGCATGTACTCCTTCTGATGATGATCTCCCTGCTGAGTACCTTAAGCTCGCTGCAGGCTCTATAGCATAACCAGTTTTAATTCTCATTAACAGATCTATTCAAAACTCCTATGTCCCTGCCCTGTGGAAAAAACTTCATTATTCCCCTCTATGAAGGAGATAACTCCTCCTCTGAAATCCCTAATTTTTAGGTAAATTGCCATCTTGCCCTCCCTTCTAAAATCCTGGAAAAGCGTATTCATAACTAACTCCTTCAGTACCCCTTACAAAATGATCTGCTAACACCAGCAAAACATGGTTTCCAACTTGGCTGTAGCCCCACTACAGCTTTCCTCAACCTTTCTTATAAGGCTAGAGTCCAAGGGAAGTTTATCTCTTCTGTTTTTCTAGATATCTCAGAAGCCTTAGAGACAGTGTCGCATGAGAAACTTCTGACTCAAATATATTGTCTGGGCCTTTCCAAACTAACTCTTCCATGGTTTTCTAACTACCTATTTGAAAGATATCAATTTGTCAAATGGCCCTCTTCTTTCTCTCCTTTTCATCACCATCATCATTATTATCATCATCATCTGTCTTTCTGCCATTTTCTGCATGGGGTCGGGATGTCATGTCAACTGTTGCCATCTTTCTGTATTTAGTGTCACTCTCTTCCCTTCCTTGGCACTCATGCCTGATTGTCACAGATCTCTCACACAATCCATCCCCCTCTTTGCTAGAAACCCTTGTTTCTTCTGGGTCTATGTTCAGTCATCAAATGAGAAATCCATCAAACCTCTGTTTATTAAACTATATTGATAGATTATCTGAAGACATATATATATATATATATATATATATATATATATATATATATATATATATATATATATATATATATATAAACAGAGAGAGATGAAGAGATAGATCTGTGTGTGTGCATATCTTTGTATTTGAAATTATGAGCTAAACATATCCTATAGCTGAATGTCACAAGACAGTTTTAGGAGAAATTAGCTAAAAAATTAGATTTGAAGAATGTAGTACTACAAGTACTATTCATGAACATTGTCTACATCTGTGTCAGCTGGTATGCAGTAAAACCCAGGTGTCATACTCTACACAGCTCATAAAAGTATCTCGGACTCCTCCATGTACTGTGGATTAGGAAACCACACAACTGTTTATTGTGATTAGTCCAGGTACAGAGCTGGTATGCATTTGAGGATTCACAGCACTGTCCATGTTGCACAAAAAAGTGAATGTATGGAGAGAAAGCTATGGAGTTGTAATGGCTAATGGCAGGCAACATTGAAAATTCAGCAGTGCAATGCCTGTCTTTCAAGAAACAGTGATGGCTGAAATTCATGTTAGAATGACCACAAAAGCTGATAAAGTGTGACATTTGCAAACCATAAAACAAAGTTTAGCTATCAGTTCTATTATGAGTACTAAGAGTGAAGGCTATGAAAACTATACAGTATTTTGTCTTTGGGACTCAAATTAATATATATTTCTGGATAATATTAATATGGTTATTTCTTTCTAAATGTTGTGGTTTAAGAATAAGAATAAATATTGAATTTATACAGTAAAACCAATGTATAAGAAAGAATAAATGTTTTGAACTTGTGAGGCTTCAGGCCATGCAGGAACTTTATACTAAAAAAAAAAAAACACTGAAAAAGGAATATCTTTTGCAGCAAACACACTGGCTGCTTAAAAAGGAAAGTATGGGAGTGTAATGCATAGTTGGAATGAAGGAACGGTAGCACATTATTTAGCTGGGGATATATTGTGCTGGACTACTAAGAGTATGGTAGAATGATTTCTAAGTCTGCTATGCAAAAAGACAGTGGTGGGTATATAGAGATGAAGATTAAACTCATACTTCCAATTGATTAAAATGGTAACTGACCTATGCTGTAGGAAAATCACATCTGCGGGCACCAAATAGGGCAACTGTTTAAGCACTATGTATGAAGTAGCGAATTACTGAAGCCAATACTTATTTTGCTGAGAAGTTGTTTCTAGTGTGACAGTGATATCTACTTAGCAAACATGGTCAATTTAAATTTGAACTGTGTATGAAACTGATAATATTGTCAATAAAATTGCCAAATGGGACCAAGAAATTGAAGAGTATGTATCTTCAAGGAGAGATGCATGAAGAAAAAGGAGTGTTTATGTTAAAAACAGTTGTATGCACTGTGTCACAGTCTGTGGTTATCTACATGTGAACTTCTGAAGAAGGCTTCTAATATGTAGCCTGCATGACAAGTCTCTTACTGTGACATTAAGCAAAGAGTCGGAGCATGATCTGTGTAGAAAAAGAATCCTTATGTATATATAGCATCCCTCCACAAATGCACAGGCCTTCCACCTTGATGACAAGGTACATTACACCTATTTATAAGGTTAAATATGTAGTGTGTCTGGCCAATGGTGTGTCTTTTCCTTTTCTTGTTAAATTAAGTGTTCATCACTCCTAGTCAGTTACATTGGCCACATGTCATTTCATCAACTATTGCAGTCCCTCCCCTGCCTTCACTGTCTACTGCACTTAGCTACATGCCATGTGACCATAGTATGATGCCATTTCTGAAGCACTGAGCACATCGGAAGAAGGGATAGTCTGACAGATACAACTCATCAAGAAGTTAGCAGGTGTTATTGTCAATAAAATCAGTCAGCCTTTATAATGATAATCTAATATATTAATAACTATTTTTGTTAAATGGGACTTCTGCCATCTGGATGTCTTCATGAATGAATATTCCAGTACATTGATCAGAGTATGACCTGCTTGTCATTCATTAATCTGAGCAGAGGAATACATATGCTAAGTTGGGCAAAAATTATTATGATCTATGTGTGACTGAGATACGAATTTCATATAGTGGAAAGCAATAATTAGAAATATTTTCTAATTAGGCTTTGAAGCAGTTATTGATTAAGAGCAATTGCTTCACCAAATACAAGGAGGAAGTCCTGTCTGTGTCATATTGTAATCTAGTCTCTTTTTTTCTTTCCTCTTTTGTGGTGACTTGAGAAATTACCGAGAAGGCAGAATCATGTATTTCAGCTATTTCATTGGCTACTGTGATAGAATTACTGCAAAACTGGTGCCCAAGTTTCTCACCCCTCCCTCAAAGGACAGGAAGTAGTATTGTGTTTGTTTTCTTACTTTTCTTCAACTACAGAAGCGAAAGAAAACCCATTTATGAGCAATAGCTTAGTGTGCGTGTGTGTGAGCGTGTGCGTGTGTGTGTGTGTGTGTGTGTGTGTGTGTGTGTGTGTGTGTGTGTGTGTGTGTGTGCCAGCTTTATGCTTACTGTACCTCTTGGTCAATCAGCTAACTTTAAATTAGCTATTTAAAATCTAGCAAAGGTATATGTAAAGTTGGGTTAATTTTTGCTATGTTAATACGAGTATGTGCTTAGAGTACAGACAAGATTGTATCAGTATAGTGATGAAAGAGATCATAATAAATATAAGAAAACACTTTTTCTTCAGGTAGCTCTGGAAGTGGAAAAATGTATTATTAATAAATGAATTATATGTGCTTGCGTTGTGTAATGAGACTTTGACTATCACACTGAGTGGTACATAATCCTGATATTTAAACAGCAGGAAGCATACTCTGTAGTGCTGTGGTCAAGTGGTTTGAGGGAAAGAAGAACCTCATGAGCTTCCAGTGTAAATAATGATTTGTGCTCAAGTCTTGCTGTGCAACCACAGGGAATTCATCTGACTTTATTGTGTTTCTCTGCCAAAGTAGATTCTCACAGCAATCTGGATAGTTTGTTATATCAGAATTAGTTTGAGTTCATTTGCTCTAAATCAATTCATAGTACATAGTATGTTTACTGTTGTCTTGAGAAGTATTATGTAATTTCTAACAATATTAACTCACAACTACAAAAGTATGTAGTATTGGCTTATAAAAAGGGGACACTGTGAGCAGAAGAGGTCTGTAATGAGGTTAAAGTAAGAGAGTGAAGTACATGCAGACCTGCCCCAGGAAAAAAAATGACATTCAAAGTTAAAAGTTAATAGCTATGTTGTGGAGGTTTAAAACTGCAGCATACCATAATGACTGGTGAGCACACAATTTAACATTTTCAGGAATGTTGTATAACAAGTGCAATGTATCATAAGCTGCAGAAATTCTGTATGAAAAAAAGAGATCTAGACATGCAAGAATGCTATGAGGAAAGATATTAAGTTTAAGTATCTTCTACCTTACATTCAACAAACCATTGGAGGCCCTATTATACTGAGCTTGTCTTTATGCAAAATGTCTATTTCAGGATAAATTAACCTAAAATCAAGAACTCGAATGTTGTTTTCATGTTCACTCTTCTGGACTTAGCATCATTACAGATTATGTTCTTATATAAGAAATAAGTATGTAACTGCTTATCTTAGTTGCTGTGGATATCACTGGCATGATAACACTTTAATTTGTAGGTGAAAATATGCTTAAACTTTTCTGCAAAATTATGTGTTTACTTCAGCAGTATCAGTAAGTTTATATTTCTTTTTCCAAACTTATGACATAATTAGATATCTTCATCTCCAAGTACATTGAGCAGAATGGCAGTGTACAGTCTACAGAGTAATAATATGCATTTTCTCCGTTACTGTTGATGCTTAACATGAGCTGTAAAGGTCAACATAAACTAAAAGCTGATGACTATATCAGGGAAAAATGTAACCACTACCAATAATATAAATTTTACATGTAAAAAAAAATAAAAGGTTTTGATGGCGGGTAAGGACTGCTTACCTTAGTCTACCAATTTTAATGTCTGCTTGACAATCTATAAGTCCAACTTAATACTTTTTTTAATTTAACTCATGATTCACAAGAATTGTTTTACTTCTGCCTCATGCATTCATTGATTCTGATGCTGCATTTGACTGTTCTTTGTATTCAAAGATTGTTCTAGTAATCCACATTA
>NC_056737.1:1958273252-1958285752 GCF_019279795.1 Protopterus annectens
ACATTTAAACACGTCTGATATCTGACCCAGGGGAAAGTGAAAAATAACCACAGTAATGCATTACAATATGCTTTTCTACACAACACAAATGACCACAGGCAAGGTACTGTGACCAGGTGTACAAGTGTCTGAGGTCTGACTATGAGGAAAATCAAAGAAATATGACCACAAGATCTCAAGCCCCCACATAATCTGTGGCAACTTTCTGTGCACAACTCTGAGCAGGACTGGCTATTGACTCAGCCAGTCATACAGTTGAGGTTTGAAGAAGAGACCCCCTTATTAATCTTGTGTCAAAATCCCATTGTACAGGCTGAGAATGTCAGGGTACCTGGTCCCAGATGATCTGAATCAGATGCATTTTCTGCCTTGTTCTTGAAAAATAATTATGTGTTGCTATTCAATATTGTGTGTGTCCACTGATAAAATTAGAGGTGTGGTGCTGCGGTAGCATTGTCGCCTCACAGTTAGACGTTGCCCGTTCGATTCTCAGTTAGAGCGTCTTCTGTGTGGCGACATGCGTGAATGGGCATTGCTTCATTGAAGGTTGTGCATTAGGCCCGGCAAGCCAGTATGTAAAAATCTACTGCCAATCATTAGCGGACTGGAGTTCCGCTGTTGCGACCCCTAACCGGGAAAAGCTGGAAGAAGAGAAGAGATTTTTTTATGCATATACTATACTGTCAAAGGAAAAATCTACTTTAAAAATGATCAAAACACGGTAGGTTCAGGTTAAGACACTTTAATCTTGCAGCAAGGAGACAAAAACGTGCTAATACAGAGTTTGTCTAACTAGAAACAGGAAATGCTAACATTTTTATACACTTTCTAATAAGACATTGCCTACCAAGCTGACGTAGTGAATCACAAGTTTTGTCATCATCATTTAGTAATATTCTGCTGATTTATCAATTTTTTGTGAGAAACTTCCTAAGGGAAACAATGTGGCCTTGGCTACCACCGGTTAGATATATGCAATGTTACCATTCAAGGTACTATGGCTAATTCGAGCACAAAGCAAGTAGTTCATTTCTCTAATAGTCCTTTCTCTGTGTTATCTCTAAACCTTTGCAGCTGCACATGTTCTAATACTTTGAACAGAGCTGATTGTTTAAAATCATTACATTTACAGAATATAGCATTGTTCCTTCATTTTCTCCTGACCTAGCAGATAATCACCTGCTTCTCATGTACATTTCCAAAAGCCACAAACATGAATATTGCTGTGCTAGCAATTACTAAGTCAGAGGGCATCTTGCAAGTTTCAGAAAGCACACTGCAGTTTCAAAAAGCATCTTTTCAGTCTCAGAAAGTAAAATGAACCTCTCCCTTAAAGTTGATCGACCACAGAAATCCAACGAGCATAAAACAGAAGAAGTAGATCAACACCACGAAGGGTACAACGAGCTTTATTTCACATAAAATCCACAGGAATAAGCGCTTTCGCGTGCTTCCAATGCACGCTTCTTCAGATAAGTTTAAAATCTTGGTAGAATTATACACTTTATATATCAAAAACATCATTGCTTAATGAGTTAATTGGTTCAATTATTTAGATATATTATCTGCGTCATTTAAAGCTACAATCCACAATATCGCATATAGTGCTAAAACAACTTACAAAATATTTAAAAGATGAAAAAATGAAAAAAGAAAACGATTCATCATATCATCATATTCATTCTATCAGCACTATGTATAATAATATTTGATAAAATTTTTACACTGTGCGGCTATCAATTCATACGAAAACTGTGGATATAATGCAAATACATCTAATAGTTCATGTTTCATTAGCCATATGCAGAGAAATAACCGGAGTCATCAATAGGTTGCCAGTAATCAAATGAACATGTAACATCTATGAATGGCCATAGAAAATATATATATAAAATATATATGTGTGCCATAAAAATATATATAATATACATGTATTATATATTATGTAAAACATTGTATAAAAAACATTGAAAGGCTATGAATAAATAGTTAAAACAGCCTGTTATAAATATCTGTATATATAAATAAATAAATATATCAGTAATAAATATATATAAATAAATAAGTAATAAATATGCATATATATGTATATGTTATGTAAATGTGTATAAGATATATAATAAATAAAATAAAATAAAATGACCAACATGCTTAGGATGTAATATAGCCCAACTTCACTATCACTTATGTGTATATATTGTATATAAAGAACATAAAATGGCATAAAATAAGTAAACATGTATAGCTAGTCAATCTATGAAATAATCAATCATAATATCATAATTCTGCATCTTCATAAACAGACCTAGACAATAACTAATCTAAAAAATATATATATACATATATATGGTTATACTAATTGTTATATAACATTCTTTCTAATATTCCATTATTATAGGCCTTATCTATATATCAGATTAACTAAAATATGAATGAAATCAATGATATTTTCGTTTCTTTAAATGTGACCTAATACTAACATAGCTGTTGAGACCTGGATACTGTTGTGCTCGAACCCTAAAAATCCAATCTAATTCTAGGCTCTCCAAATCATTAAAGTTGTCACCTCTTCGTGGATTTATAATTCTTTTTTGTAACACTCTAAATATAAATTTATGGTCTGGATATTCGGAGACATGTTTAGATAATGCATTTTTAGGGTCAGTTTTCTTTATAGCGTATAGATGTTCTTGTATCCTGTCTCTAAGCCTTCTAGTTGTCATGCCCACGTAGAAAGCAGGGCATAGTTCACATGCGGCTAAATAGATCACATTGGTATCATCACAATTGGCTGAACAGCTAATGTCAAGTTCAAATAATAACTCAGGATGTTGAAACTTATTGTTAGTAGAAATCCATTTACATGAACTACACCTTCCACAAGGAACAGTACCTATAGTTCCCCTATTATTACTCCATTCATCAACTTTCTCATTACATAAAATTCTTTTTAAATTCTTTGTATTTTTATATGTATAAGAAGGTTTATTTCCTATTAGATTTCTTATTTCATCATTAGTAATTAAAATTGACCAATTTTTACTAATGATGTCAGTTATATACTTATTATCGCTTGTATAACTAATTATACATCTTACTTGCTTTTGTTCATTTTGTTCTTGAAATTTACCTTTATTTCTGAACCTATAATCATATATTACCCTTGGCTTGTAACTGGAGTCACTAATAAATCTTTCTTTCATACAAGCTACAGTTTGAGGATTATAACCTCTATCTAGGAATAACTGTTCTAACTTGTGAAATTCAATATTACATTCAATTTCATCCTGACAGATCCTACTTATCCTTGTAAACTGTCCTTTCAAAATATTTGTGAATATAAATCTGGGATGCATACTATCATATTCTAGCAGCGTGTTTTTCCAACACTCTTTCCTATATAGAGACGTGACTAATCTTCCTTTATTCTCTTTTCTAATATTCAGGTCTAAGAAATTAACATTGGAATATGAATATTCCATAGAAAATCTAAGGAAGTCTGTCGTTTTCTCCAAATCATTAATGAAAGTTTGAAGTTCCTCTGGTGTTCCATCCCAAATTAAAAGTATATCATCCACAAATCTAAAATACGCCAATATTTTGTGATATTCAGGATGTGTAAAAAGACATGTAGTTTCCCATTTATATACAACCAAATTAGCATAAGTGTTAGCGCAGGGGGTGCCCATGGCTACCCCCCACTGTTGTATATAAAAGGAGTTATTAAACATCATGACATTATTAGTAAGGACTATTTCAATCAAGGCATTCAGTAAAATCTGTTCACTATTATTATAAGTACCATATTTATCTAATATATATCTTATTGCCTCTAAACCATATACATTAGGTATAGCTGTAAATAAGCTCTGAACATCTAACGTAACTAATAAATGCTTGTCTGAAACCTGATGTTGTATATCATTAAGATGCTGAATTAGTTGATAAGAATCTTTTAGTATGGTAGGGATATCATTCACTAATGGTTTTAGCTTCTTTTCAATAAATATGGAAATGTTTTCAGTAACCCATTGATGTCCAACTACTATAGGGCGTAAAGGTGGTGGTAATACGCCCTTGTGCATCTTGGGTTGTCCCTTGATGTATGGTATAGTTGGATGTTCAATGAGTAAAAACAAATAAAAATCACGACTAATTTGTCTAGTTATCATCATGTCATAAATGTCATGATGTACCTCATATATTAGTTTGTCTACTGTTTTTTTGTCAATCTCTTTATATGTGTTGTCATCCTTTAGCAATGTTCCCATATACTCTATATAATCTTCTTTGTTAAGGATGATTAGACCCCCTCCCTTGTCCGCGGGTCTTATCGTAATCGCTTTGTTATTAGACAAGGCATTCATTGCTAACCTTTCATCCTTTGTTATATTATGAAAAAGTGATAGTGAGCCTTTTTTATATTCTGAGTAATGTTTGTCAAGGTCATTCTCACAGGCTTTTATAAAACATTCTAAACATGGATGTTGTGCAGGTGAAAACGTACTTTTCCTTTTAAAACATTCAAAGCCATTTGTTCTCTCATTTAAATTACCAACATTCTGTGTTGTTTGTTTAAAAAATAACTTCAAAGCAATATTACGAATGAAAACACGTAACTCTGTTAGTATAATAGAAATACTACTAACTTGCGCTGGTATGAAGCTCAACCCCTTTTTCAAAAGTTTGTAATCCGTTTCAACCAGCTTTTCAGTCTCATATGAAACTCAACTGTATATAAAACAGTGCATATAAAATAGAATGAAAAACGTGTTAACTTATTTAGTTTCTAATTAGCATTAAGCATACACATTAATACATATTTTTCTGACATTTCCCCCCGTTAATACTTTTTAATTCTATTTTCAAAAGAATAAACAGTTTGCTTCTTTTCCTAACCTCTTCCATTCAGGATTTGCAGTTAAGAAAGTCATTCAGTTTAAACTTATGAAAGTGTTTCACATTCTAACAATTCTTCAAGCTCAGTACTTTGATACATAGTCTCAGAAACTGATATATCTAGAAATTCTTTGATTAACTTTTTCATGTAGGGGATACCACAACAAATACAAGCTCCTATTAGGAGCAATCCCACACAAATGGCAATCAAGATGTTCATTAGGATGGAACCCCACCCCCCAAACAAATTCTGGAAAAAGTCCGTCAGAGGGCTTGGGCCTGGCTTGGTCATGGCCAACACCTGCTGTATCACCTCAAGGTGGTCGTTTATCTCGTGTTGATGATCTGGTATATACACACAACACTCTTCTTTGATTAAAGCGCACGTACCACCTCTCGCCGCTAGGGTGAAGTCAAGTGCCATTTGGTTCTGGAGCACTACAGTTCTCATAGCATTCAGTTCATCAGTTATCAGTTCAAGAGCAGAAAAGGTTGCATTACTCATTACTTCGAGAATTTTGGACAGTTTCCGCAGCTCCCAAATTGATTTCACTGCGTCATATGCAGGTAATATGCCTGCCCATGATATAACAGCATCACTCAAGTCCATGTACGTCAGTTTGGTACTCACAGTATGATGGTCTTTCCAGCCCACCTCAATCTGTCCCACTGGATTTTCAGGCTTTTTGACAGCTTTCTTGGCCACATCTCGGGTATTTCGAATATTTCTCTGAGGCAAAACTGCAGTGTGTCGTATGGCAGGGACCAGGTACCCCAAAAAACAACTGCTGGACCAATTCTCAGGTAACCATTTATATGCTTTTTTACCACACACAAAATAACAATCATCTACCTTAGTAGTTACTTTGTTATGAAATGGCTGCCCTGCATGAAACATTTTCCTATCTATTACAGATAGTTGTTTAAAAAGTACAGGATTACGTTGCACTTGATCAATAGTCTTATGTATGGACTCAAGAAATGAGTCATAATTCAAACTACAAGTTCCACCCATTTTGTTTGCTTTGGTATAACATTTGTAATGTACAGTCACATTGCACTTGCTCCAACCCACTTAGATTGTGTCATTTTTATAAAAACATACAATTCCCTTTTGTGTCACAGGCAAATACAGTGCTACCTTATCATATGCTTTAATAGCTACTGTGTCATAAACCAAATTTTCCCAGGTCTCATTGACCCCTAGGAGGACTGTAGTCATTAATAACCCCCTGTACACTGTTGGTATGGCTGTGCAAATCCAGCAGTTCGAAACATTAAAAGTCTCAGCATACACACGTGTAATTGCCTGATAAGTGTTAAAATTTGGGTGCCAGTCTATGTTCAGCTCATCACGTTTAATCAGTTCAACTTTTGTGGCAGGAAAAAGGAAAGGCCACAACAAAAATAACAATGTTATCAGTATAGCTATCAGAATAATCATGCAAGTTTTCTGAGGTTGTTCTGTATCTCTGTTTGCTCTATACCTGGTCATTTTGTTCTCGTTGTACAACAGTAACAAGGTTTTTGTCCAGTTCAAAGTTCTTAACCAGTTTACAGTGTGTCAAATGAATCCAGGATTCTTGCTCCACGATCTTGACTGCAGTGGGTGTTGATAGTAGTACCTGGTATGGCCCTTCCCACTTCGGAGAACTCCAGTTTTTTCTCTTCACTATCTTCACCCAGACCCATGTGCCTGGGGCTACTGCTGCTTCCGATGGCTTCGTTTGCTCTTTATCTGAAACAGAATTTAACTGCAAAAGTTTGTTATTCAAAAATCGCCTCATATACTGTGAACTGTCAGCCTCCTGCTCTGCAGACATGAGAGGTTTCCATTGAGGTGTATAATATGCCCTCCCAAACAGAACTTCAAAAGGAGTTAACCCTTTTGCATTTGGAACAGTTCTCATGCTCAACAGTGCCAGAGGTAAACAGTGCACCCAGTTCTTTTGTGTCTCACTAATCAATTTTCTAAGCTTATTCTTCAACACCCCATTATGCCTCTCTACTAATCCTGCAGATTGGGGTGGTATGCACAATGGTTTTTCAGCGATATCCCAAAATAGCGACTAAGTTGCTGTATAGTTTGATTTACAAAGTGTGTGCCATTGTCACTATAAATCTTTTCCGGTATGCCAAATCTAGGAATAATTTCTTTAACAGGGACTTTTGCAACAGTAGCTGCATCTGGATTTTTTGTTGGAAAAGCTTCCACCCATTTGGAAAACATATCTATAATGACAAGGCAGTATTTCTTATTTTCGCATTTGTTCAGTTCTATAAAATCCATACAAATAGTATGAAACGGATACGGTGGTATAGGGAAATTCCCTTGCTTAGGTTTCAATGCCCCTTGTGCATGATGCTTGTTACAATCATGGCATGCTGCACAAAAATTTTTTGTGTAGTTTGTAAATCCATACGTCGTAAACACTCGATTCACTAACTGTACCATCCCCCCTGTTGAGACATGGCACTGCCAATGGCTCAACAAAGCCGCATATCTAAACAAGTTAGATGGTAAAATCGTTTTGTTTTCTTTGGAGATGTACAGTCCCTTCTCAAGGATTGCTCCTTGTTTTATCCACTTCTGTTTTTCTACATTTGTAGTAAGTGTCTGCATTGTTTTTAACATTTCTAAGTCTAAAATCTCAGATGGTTGTAATTCCTCACTTAAAAGAAAAACTTCTGAAGCTGAAGCTGCTTGTTTCGCAGCTGTATCAGCCCTCACATTACCTTTTGAAATTCTATCCTGTTGCTTGGTATGAGCTACACATTTGCAAATAGCTACTTTTTGAGGTAACTGAATAGAGTCTAACAAGTCTAAAATAAATTGCACATGGTTAATTGGTTTACCTGTAGATGTTATCATTCCTCTATTTTTCCACTGCTGCACAAAAACATGTACAGTAGAAAAAGCATACTGACTATCAGTAAAAATGTTTACTTTCTTACCTTTTGCTAAGGTACATGCCCTTGTCAAGGGAATCAATTCTGCTGCTTGTGCAGATAAGTTGTGTGCTAAAGACTTTGCTTCTAAAATCTCAGTATCAGAAACTACTGCATACCCCACTAGATTATGTCCTGTAGGACCTCTTTTGCACGAGCCGTCCACATAGTATGTCACCTCGGCATCATCCAAGGGAACATCTGTTAGGTCTTTTCTAGGTAGTGTCTTTTGCTCAATCTCCTGCAGGCAGCAGTGTGGTTTGCCATCTGCAGGGGTTGGGAGCAAAGTTGACGGATTCAAAGTTGTGCATCGTTCAATTGTCATATGAGGTTGGCTCAACAGTATAGTCATACAGGAAAGATGTCTAGCAGGAGAAAGATATGCTACTTTTTCTTGCAGTAAAATAATCGTGACTGCATGAGGCACTCTCAATGTGAGAGGGTGGAACAATACTACTGAGGCTGAAGCCTGCACTGCCATTGCAGCTGCGACTACTGCTTGTACACAGTGGGGCAAGGATCGTGCCACTGGGTCTAGCTGTGATGAATAGTAAGCTATGGGGCGTTGTTTGTCCCCATGCTGCTGTGTTAACACTAATGTCATATAACCTTGCTTACAGTCTACAGTTTGGAAAAATCGCTTATGATAGTTTGGTAATCCTAAAACTAAGGAAGAAGTTATCAGTTGTTTCAGTTTGCAGAAAGCTGATTCTGCTTCTGGTGTCCACTGTAATAAATCTTGTGCTGCCATCGGCTTTTTGAATATCAAGTTAGTCAGCGGATCAGATTCCAAAGCATAGTTTGGAATCCAACTCCGACAAAAGTTAGTAGTACCCAGGAAGGACATCATTTCCTTCTTGGTAGTTGGTCTAGGTGCTTGCAATATTGCTGTTTTTCTGCCTTCATCTAATATTCTGCCTTCTTTGGATATTACATATCCCAGGTATTTGACCTGTTTTTTCCAAAGTTGCAGTTTGTTTTTGTTTACCTTGTGTCCTTGAGTGGCTAAAAATTGTAATAATGCTATGGTATCCCCTCTGCATTCTTGCTGGGTGGGGGCTGCCAGCAGAATGTCATCTACATAAAGTAAAATCTGACTACCTTTCGGTGGGATAAATCCCGCCAGGTTACTTGCCATTTCTTGTGCGAATATTGTTGGACTTTCACAATATCCCTATGGTAGTCTTGTATATGTATACCATTTCCCCTGAAATGTAAATGCAAACCAATGTTGGCTATCTGGGTGTATCGGTATTGAGAAAAATGCATTGCTAATATCTACCACAGAAAAATACTTCTGTTGAGGTTTCAAATCATTCAATAAAGTGTGTGGATCTGGCACCGTAGGTGCCCTGGGTATAACTGCGTCATTTACAGCTTGTAAATCTTGGACCATACGCCATTCCCTGTTTGCTTTCCTAACAGGAAATAAGGGTGTATTACACGGTGAATCAGGGGATTCTATTAAGACTCCTTCCTTAAGTAAGTCTGCTATTATAGGTTTGATTCCTATTTCTGCATCCTTTCTTAAGGGATGCTGTCTCTTTTGAGGTCTAAATGCTGATTTTGGCATAATAGTAACTGGTCCTGCTGTATGAATAAGTCGTACATCTGATTTCTCTGATGACCAGAGAGTCTCTGGTATGTCTCACAAGGCTTTTTCCTCTTCCTCTAGTAAGAGTGCTACTCAGCTATCCTCACTTGCCTGTGAGTGCACAGCTGGGTGTGTCTGTGTTATCCAATTCAATTTCTGCTTCTGTACTCCTTGTTCAGAGAGTTCTAACTCTGTCTGTTTTTCCCACCTTGTGACTTTTTCTCCTAGGTCTGCCCACTTCAGATTTCTATCTTTAGTTAAGCTTACATGTGGTAATCAATTAGATTTGTAAAGTACTAGGAATTCCTGAGGCAATGAACAGATTACTACACTGTTTCCTTCTGTGTCCCAGTACAAATTTCGTAATAATAACCTATTAGCATGGTTTCTAAACAGTTCTTGTTCATATTCTTTGTCAGGTCCTGGTCTGTTACAGTAATATAGAGTGCAATGCAACAAATACTGTTTATCAGTGGCAAGGGAGGGGGACTTACTGATGGCTACATTCATCAGTTCTTCAGTTACTGCCCCTGGACCAGTCGTAACTAAGTCCTGGCTGTACCAATAAAATGTTTCACCCTCCGGTCGCACTACAAAAGTATCCATTTGTCGCTGTGCTTCCATACCCTGCATAGTTGGAACTATGGCTATGCCAAATATCTGCATTAAGACTCTGCCCAAGAGATTCACTGGGCATTTTGCAGAAACAACAATTTTGCTTTTCTTGGTCATCCCTGAAACAGGGTCAGTTATCACTATGTTATGGGAGAGTGGCTCCCGATATAGCTGTCCATTAGCTGCTTTCACTAATATGTAGTCCTGTGATTCTGAGTTTTCTGGTAGTTTGGAAGGATGTATCAGGGTTCCTGAAGCCCCTGAGTCACACAGGAATTTGACTTCCCTGCCTTCTACCAGAAGTGTAACTTCCGGTTTTGTGTCTGCTAAGCAGAGTTCTAAGCTCAATAATGCTAAATCCAAAATTTAATTTTCTTCATTATCTATGAATTCATGTACATACTCTAGTCCTTCTGTCACATCCTCTACTCTTTCTACCACATTTGCATTTGTCTTTTCTTGTTTATTCCTATCCAGTGATTCTTGACTATCATATAGTCATTCCTCACCCTCCTTATCTTCCGTGGTTACCTTCTTATTTAGTCTGCAATCCCTTGCCAAATGTCCCTTTTTCCCCGCATTTGAAACATTCACCCCTTTTCTTTCTTTCTTCAAAGTCTTCTGATCGTTTATCAGATTGTTTGTTTCCCTGGGTATTTTTCTTACCCTTCTTCCCAGTTTGTACTACAAAGACTTCTGATCCATCTTCTACTGCAAATACTTGAGTTTTCTTTTTCTTTTTGCTATTAAAATGCCTTTCGGCATGTCTTGCATATTCAAGTAATGACTGTAATCTACTTGTACAGTGATCTACCATGTGCTTTGTAATAAAGCTGCTAATGGGTGCAATACTGCCTTTTAAAAATGCATTCTTTAGCTGTTGTTCATATGGGGAATCATGTGTTTGATCTTCAGGTACCTGCATTCCACAATGGTTATTAAAACATTCTAATAATCTGGCATAATATCTATCAACAGTTTCACCTTCTTGTTGTATGCATTGATTAATGCAAGTCCAATCAGCCCTAGGCTTCCATTTCTCAGAGATCCGGTCTGTCAGATCTTTCACTCTGTTGTCCAGTTCTGCATTATTATGTGGGAGTGGTCTAAGCTCTGCTTCATGGGGATTCCAGTTGCCACTGATCATGTGCCAATCTGGACCTACGATTTGTCTAACTACTTTCTCTACTTCTTCTCCATTCAAATAGTAACTTAACCTCATGCCTTGTAAGTCTTCTAAGAATTTTCTAAAATTAACTTTTGGATGGGGAATTCCCTCTGTGGCTTTCTGGATGTCTTCCGGTGTCCACGGTCTATATACTAGAAGAGTTGGATCCTGTTCTGCCTGTCCTGCCTGTGGATTTGATACTTCTATGAGTGGACATATTTCTTCCTCACTCATAGCGTGTGAATTTCTATTTATTTCATATAATTCAATATCCCCTCTCAGGTTGCGTGTTCGAGACCTAGTCTCGATAGGATCTCTGACAAATGGTTTTGATTTTGCAGGAGCAGCTGGATATAGCGGAGGTGGACCAGCTTGTCCACTCGCTTCATATTCTGGTAAGGGAAGCAGAGGGGGAGGAGGAGGGGATGTTGCTATTACCAAGTTATTATCTTCTTTATCTAAGAACATTGCTTTTGAATTTTTAATCTTTTGTTCCCTGCAGTTTGCTTCCTCAAGCCACCTGTGTGCCTGAGGCACTCCTAATTGTCATTGCTTTTTTAGCTGACCTTTCGCGTCTGTTTTAAGTTGTCTAACAAGTTTAATAAGTGAAGATTTATCTAAATTACCATCAAATTTGTATTTATCAACCCATTTCATATAATATTTAACATTATTGGCACGCTGTAATTGCATATATTTCACGTCTTCGGTTAGGGGCGGGTATCGGGAACTTTTCGTGCACTGATTTCCCATGTTGCCTTAACTAAGTTAAAAATTGTTATGTAACCCTTCTTATCACGTGGTACCACGATTTTTCACCCTTTCACAGTTTATCTAGAATAAATGCCTACCTATTCTGTTTCCCTGATCTATGACAAGACAGCAATCTTTTTGTCCCTGATCTGCACATGCAAATCTCCCTGACAAAACAGTACTGTAACAAGTCCCTGATCTAAAACAGAAAAAAAGGTAAATTCCTCCTTACCTGACCCTCCGTGAGTTGATCCACTGGAACGTTGACTCGTCCTCCAATCCCAGATCAGAAACAGTGGCTGGCCTCTTTCAAATGACAATTCAGTCGGAGGTCTTTCAAAACAGAAGAGCTGATGTGGCCACTTCTCCATACGGGTACATGCCACTGGGCCCAATTCTGACCTGGGCCTAGAGTGAGAGGTACTTTCCGGTCCGAAGGACCAAACTGTCAAAGGAAAAATATACTTTAAAAATGATCAAAACATGGTAGGTTCAGGTTAAGGCACTTTAATCTTGCAGCAA